>NW_026526769.1:0-152940 GCF_024362965.1 Panthera pardus
TGGAAGACCAGATTTCAATATTTTGGATGTGTTAGCCAAAGTGGGATTGCTGAATCAAATTGTAGTTCTTTTTTAAATGTCTTGAAGACCGTCCATATTGTTTTTCCATAGTGACTGCATCAGTTTACATTCTCTGTTGGATAACTTTTAAAGGTTATTCATTTATTGAGGGAGCAGTGTAGAATCACAGTCAGAGATTTGATTCCAGAAACCTTGAGATCATGACCTGGGCCCAAATAAAGAGTGGGACACTTAACCCACTGATGAAATTATATGGTCAGGAAGATTGGGCATTCTTGCTGGCATCAGTCTGTTGAGCTACCCTGACTCCATGTTCTTTGTAGGACAGAGGCATGAGGGTGTGGAGAAAAGCAGATTTCCCAGGGGAAAACTTAAGTCCATGTTTACAGTGTGAGAAGACAATGAATTCACAGTGTGTTGTGTGTGTGTGTACGTGCCCGCGTGCGTGTGTTTGAGAGAGGCAGAAACTAAGGGAGAGGGAAAAACAAAGAGAACGAGACACACTCATGAGAGAGAGAGAGAGAGAGAGAGAGAGAGAGATGTGTGTTTCTCCAGGAAACACGTGACATTGACACTGCACAATAGCCAATGTCTACTGTCAACAAAACTCATACTGCACACTTCCAAGAATGCTGCCGAACGAGACTCAGCAGGAACATTCAGTCCATGCTGGTAACCAAAGCCTCTGTATGCTCTGCCCCATGATCGTATCAAGGAAGAATCCCTGAGTTATTCTTGAGCAGCACCAACAATGTACTGCCATACATTCTCTGTCCTTCTAGGTGTCCCTAAGAGGGAAAAGATGCATGCCGTTCGTGTAAGAAGGTACCAGGCTGTTGCTGAGGTGAGCTTCCCTGTCTTGAAGAACACAAGTGCTTTCTTAGAGTCTTTCCAATCAACTTCTGTTGTCACTATGACAGTGTACATTTTAGACGATATTGTTAGTTTCCCTGGTACGGAGAGTGGTGAGTGGTTGTCTCTTGCCAACTGTAACTTTGGTCAGGGGACATTTACCACTGGCAGTGCAAAACCTGGTCAAAAACAGTGTCATCGAATCTTTTTCATCAGCAGCGATTTTTTCTGCTTGTGTGAAGAGTTTTGTAGTCGCCATCCTAAGTGGTCTTGAGAGACACATCCCCAGGAAAAACAACTTCTGACAGGCATCCTATTCATTTGCTTTTGTGGTCTTTGACTCACCCACTGTGTCCTATCTTATATCCTAAAGTCACCAAGAGAACTGAAGAGTGGGGCAAATACTGTATATCATGATCTCACCCTGATGGTGTTTTCTTTCCTAACATTCATGTGGCCGTAGGAGCACGGGAAAAAGTTATGTATCCTGGAAGCTGTTGCTGAAGAATATGTTTGGGTGGTGATGTTTGTGGGGTATTCTTGTCTTCAGTCTGGAGAGCTACCCTGATTCCAGAGTCCTGGGGGGACTGGTGCTTGAGGGTGGCGGGGGAAAGACCGACGTCCCAGGTGAAAAACTATGTCCATGTTTCTACAGTATGCGAAAGATAATGTATTCCTTGTGTGCTGTGTGATTTTGTGTGCATGAGTCTTGGGATGGTTCTGTATGTGTGTGTGTGTCGCGTGATTGTGAGTGTGTATGTGTGTGTGTGTTTTCTTGAGAGACCCAGAGACAGAGAGAGAGCGTCACTCCGAAAGAGACAGACATATTGAAATACAGAGAGAGGGAGAGAGATGTGGGTTTTTCCAGGAGATATGTGCCACTGACACTGCACAATGACCAATGTCTACATTTTCAGAACGTTCTCATACTGCACACTTCAAGGAAGCCCATGCAGGTAACAAAAGCCTCCATATACTCTGACCCATGTTCATATAAAGGAAGAGTCCCTGAATTATTCTTCAGCAGCACCAACTAGGTGTTGACGTGCATTCTCTTTTCTTCTAGGTGTATAGTTGGAAGCATAGACCGTGTGGCTTTTTCAGGCTGACTTCTTTCACTGATATGTATCCAGTTAACATTTATCCATGTCTTTTTGGGGGCTTGATAGCTCAATTATTTTGTTACAGAATATTTCATTGGATGTATTGAAAGTTGGTTATCCTTTCGCCTATTGAAGGACAGTGTGGTTGCCTCTAGTATTGATCATACATAAAGCTGATATAAGCACTCCTGGGTAAGATTTTGTGTGAACACAATCTTTCAACTCAACTGGGTAAATACCGAGCGATAACATTGCTGGATGATACAGGAAGACTGTGTTTTGCTTTATAAGATTTGTTAGACGTCACCAGTGAAACCTTCTGAGGCTGGCACTTCCTTTATACATTATTTTTAAATTAATCAATTTTTTCTTTTTTGTATGTAGTTTTAATTTTTTATTATTTTGGTTCGTTAATATGCAGTGCAAAATTAGTTTCGAGGCAGAATTCAGTGATTCATCACTTACATACAACACCCAGGAATCATCACAATTTCTTTCCTTAATACCTGTCCACCCACCTCCCTCCAGCAACACTGTTCTCTATCCTTAAGATTTTCCTGTGGTTTCTCTCACTTTCTTTCTAAACCCCTGATTCCCACGTTTTCATCTGTTTTTTTCTTAAATTCCACATGTGAGTGAAATCACATATTTTTCTTTCACTGACTCAATTTCTTTGATACACATCTATTCAGATGATATATTCCTCTTGTGTGGGTTTTGGTAGTTTGTGTCTTTGAAGGAAATAGCCTCTTTAGTTTAAGCTATATCAGAGTTGTTCCAAATATTACTTCAGAATTCTTTCAATGTCCATAAGATCTGTAGCGATGACTCCTTTTTCGACTGATGCTAACATGTTTTCTCTCTTTTCTTCATGGTTAGTCAGGCTAGAGCTTTAACCATTTTACTGACAATTACAAAGAACCAGCTTTTGTCTTGCTTTTGTTTTCTCTCATAATATCCTATTTTCTATTTCAGTCTTATCTGCAATATTTTTTCCTCCTGCTTCTTTTTATATTAATTACTGTTCCTTGCTTTGTTTCCTAAGGTGGAAGCTTAAATTATTCACTTTATGTCTTTCTTGTTTTCTAACACATGGCATTCAGGACTGTAAATTTCCCCCAACCACTGATGTCCACAATTTCTCATCAAATTATATCTTCACTTCATTGAAAAAAAAACTTTTCAGTTTCTCTTGAAACTTCTTTGACCACTGTATTATTCAGAAGTGTATGATGAAATCTCCAGATATATTTGGATTTTTCCAATAATTCTCTTTGCTGTGGATTTCTAATTTAATTTCACAGAGGTGTGAGAGCATACATGGTAAGATTTCTACTCTTTTCAATTCGAGTTGGGTTTTCATGGCCCAGCGTGTGGTCTCTATTGGTGAAGGTTCCATGAGAGCTTGAGAAAAAAAGTGTGTTCTTCTTGAGAGACTCTGCTCCAGTAAACTTGACTCCCCTTAGTAACTTTTCTGTCTCTTGGGGGCCAAGGTTTGTCTTGTGTTTTTCGCTCTCATAAATTCCAGAAGAGTTGTGGATTGTTCAGTCTCTTCAGGCTTTTTCTTGTTAGGATGGAGAGAGGTGATTTCCATGCCTCTTGCCTGTGGGGCCCTCTACTTTTGTTTGAACACGCCTTCATGCTCCTTTTCTCCTTAAGGGTGTATTGAGCTCAATATATTTGGGCACATGCTGCTTCTATTCATATAATTAGCTTTCCAAAACAGCTGAGAAGAACGTGCATGGACGTGTTTATGGACCACAATGCACATTTTCTTTTAAATGTTTGCTGTTACCCCCACTTATGGTTTTACAGAAATGTCAGCCATATGCTTTCACTCAACTTTTTACCCTCTGCAGATGTAAGAACTTGGGAAAGTAGTATTTTTTTGTGTGTATGTGTGTGTTTCCTGTTTTTTTAAATATCCATTGAGTATCCAGCCTTCCACACACAACAGTAGATAGTGTGTTGAGATGAAAAGTGAAATAAGAATTATATATGTAGCTAATTGCATAATTTTTATGTAGAGGTCCAGCTTTAAAAAATAACAAGTCTCTATTAATGTTGTTTTGATGTAATGCTTGACTCAGATCTCCTGACTCTTCATCCAGAGCTCTCTTCAAAGGCTACACTATGGTCATTTAGATGACTTGGCAACAGTCTTAGCTTGAGGACTCACATTTAGAAGGAATCAACCATACAAGATGATACGGTTTCACACATTTGACAACACCAATATGTTATGTAGATGATGCGTCTTTTCCCAGGGCACATTGTTTTCATCATGTTTGATCAGATGTCTGTTTCCTGGGTCAAGCAACTGATACATTCTGGAAGCATCGTGCACAGTAATTTGGGAAATGGCCACTTACTGTGTACTCAGGCAGTCACCAATGTCATTTTTGAGAACTTTATCTGACAACTTAAAAACTGTGTCTTCTTTAAGATAAAGTGATTATTTTTAGAAAAAGCAGCTGTGTCATGGAAAAAACACTGCCCTGGGAGCTTGGACCCCAGGGTTTGAATGCAGCTCTCAGTTTTGTTAGGTTGTGAGATATCAGACAAGTTATTTCCTTTCTGATTAAACTTCCTGAGCTTTAACACCACAGGCTTTACTTGCATTAATCATCCCACCCTCATGACAACTGTTGTGCTGTACTTTCTGAGGACACTGTTCAGATGGAGAGATTGAAGCACGAAGATTATTGTGACCAAGCTCACAAACTCTTAACTGAAAAGCCAAAATGTGAGAGCAGCCCCATGCTGGTATTCTGAGCTTTTGAATTATACTCCCCACACTGACATGGTTGACTCTGAACCATGGAATCAGTAGAAACCAAACAAACTCTTTCCAAGTTCTGTGTATATTTCTGGGACTGCATGCATCTCTGTGGTCACATTGAGGACAGTGTTTGGCATAGCCATCATTGTGAAAACCACATAGAGGGTTCAAATCTGTCTGGTCAGCTCATAAAGAGACTGGGAGGGACAGTATCGAAATCCCTGGTAAATCTCTTTCAGTACTGGGTCACTTCTCAGAAGCTGGCCATAAACAGGGATTCAGAGATATGCAGGGATGCAGTGTTCTTTGATAGCTTACCTCAACCCCAGAAGTGCTCAAATGCTGGAAGCTATACACCTCAGCAAAAATGGCAAATAAGAACTCAAAGCACCTTTTTGGTTATTAACCCAAAGTGCACTATATTTTTTGCAACTCTTTTACAGAGTTGGGTTAGAGAATATAAAAAGGTACCCATGTCTCACACTGTAACGAACCCTCCCATTATTGGATGTCTGCTTTTAGCTTGGAGAGCTGCCTAACTCAAGGAATACACAGATGAGACAAAAACTGGATGGAAAAATACTATAGGATAAATTATGGTCATTTTAATTCATTTTACCTTTTGAATTTTTTGACTATCTTCTTTTTAGCGTTTTTCATTATTATCATTATTATTGTTATTATTGTTGAAGTAGAGTTGACACACAATGTTACATCAATTTCAGGCATAAAGGATAGTGATTTGACAGGCCTGTGTGTTCATTATGTACTCACAAGTGTAACTACTGTGTGCCACCATGCAGTGCCATGATGGTACCATTGACTAAAATCCCTATGCTGGACCTTTCAACACTGTGACTTATGCATTCGATAATTGGAATGCTGTTCCTCCCACTCCTCTTAATTACAGCTAGATTTCAAAGGTATAATTCCAGTATTTACTGGAATCCCATAATGGATCATCCTTATAACTGATTATTGGAAAAATACGATAGAATTATAGATTCCATAGAACAGTATAGAATGACTTGCATTGAACTGAGCTCATCAATAAACAGGTTAAAATCACATGGAAAAACCTTACAAAATAGATTGCAGCCCGTGTGGATCCACAGAGGTAGAAATGGTTTTGCATGACATCATGAAGTTAGTACCAGTTAGTGGGGCTTCACAGCAAGCAGTTTGTGTAATGGGACCCGTTTTTCGAATCGTAGAGCATAGTTTGGTTCCATTTGTAGATCTATTTCACAGTGCTTGAGGTTGATTTTAATGACAAAGCCACGACTCTGTTTATCCTTTCTTTCTTTTTTGTTTTAATTTTTTTAACGTTTATTTATTTTTGAGACAGAGAGAGACAGAGCATGAATGGGGGGAGGGGCAGAGAGAGAGGGAGACACAGAATCAGAAGCAGGATCCAGGCTCTGAGCCATCATCCCAGAGCCCGATGTGGGGCTCGAACTCACGGACCGCGAGATCGTGACCTGAGCTGAAGTCGGACGCTCAACCGACTGAGCCACCCAGGCGCCCTGTTTATCCTTTCTTGTCTGCTGTTCGTCTTGGCCTCTCCTTCCATGAAGAAGGGTGGCTCAACAGCAGTCATATGCATGATTTTTAACCATCCGCATCCATCTACAGAGTTCTCTTGTCCAGGTCAAGGGAGCTCTTTGAGTGATTCATGAGATACAGTTCCAAGGGCTGGAAGCTACTCTGTGTCCTCCTAGTCATCTCCAGTTGGGTGGCAAGTTGAAGGAGGTTCCTCCTGGCAAGACAAATGAAGAGACATCTCAATGGGCAGGGAGAGATTGGGACTCCTCCTCACAGTGTGTCCATTTGTACATTTGTGTCCATTCATGCTGTCCATTTGTACACTGACTCTTTCACACTAACAAGGTTGCCTTAAGCTGGAATGTCAAAGACTGTTTCTCCTGCATTTCCTCTTCCTCCTGGTTGCTTTCCTCTCTCAGCTGTTGCTGATAACCTAGCAACAGCTAAGTCCATGCTTATGATCCAGGCAATACCAGACAGTCTTGCCCCATATCCGTACTAACACTGATTGCTGGGAAATTCTGGAGCAACACTAACAATGGACTGACAGTTACTCTGTGTCTTCCTAGGAGGAGCAAAGGAATAAGAGCAAAGGAAGAGGACAGAAGGACAAACAAAATCTGCTTCTATGGTGAGCTTCCATGTCTTTGCCTGAGATAGAAATGTTGACTTCTAGGTTTTGATTATTTTCGAGTGAATTCAGACAAAACAATGTGACAGTGTATTTTTTAGAGGTTAGGTACCATTTTCTCAGGGTAGGAAGAGGAGGTGTAAATTGTACGGCAGACTCAGAAGAAATTTTTGCTCCTTGAACAAAATATTTTGCTTATTTATTTATTTATTTATTTATTATTGGAGAGAGAGAAAGAGAGAGAGAGCATTGTGATTGAGGGAGAGGAGCAGAGGGAGAGAGAGATTTAAGTAGGCTTCATGCTCAGCACAGAGCTCCTGATGGAGCTCAGCTCCATCGCTTGACCCTGGAATCATGACGTGAACTGAAATCAGGAATCAGAATTTCAACCATCTGAGCCACTGAGGTAGCTCATTGAATTAAGAACTTTGGAATTACTGCTTGAATGGACTTGTGAGATTCATTCCATAGGAAAGACTCATGTCTTTTCCACTGGTGTATTCTGTGCTTGATTCAGGGGCCTTGACTTTACTGGTTCTTCCAGATCATTTGCTTTCTAATAGTCATTAAGAGAACCAATGACAAGGTACACATATTACACTCATGGTGCTAGTTTTTCTGTAACTGCAGGTGTACTCAGAGGCCACTGTAAATGGTATGTATTCTGGAATCAGTCTCTTGCTAGGAAAACTCTAGATGTTAAGGCAGGTGGTGCATTCTTGTTGTGTTCAGTCTGGAGGACCTTCTATTTCCAGGACTAAGTCATGGGTGTGCAGGGGAAAGATAAAGTTCCCTGGGAAAAAACTATATCCATATTTCCATAATACAAGGGAGTCATGTGTTCCATTAATGTGTTTTGGGGAGAGTGTTCATGAGGCTTGGCGGTGTCTTGTGTGACTTTATGCAGTGTAAATGTGAGTTGGTGTGTGTGAGAGAGACAGCACCACCCCACCCACCCCTCTACGCTCACACACACACACACACACACACAGAGTTGTTCCCCCAGAGGATATGTGCCACTGACGCTGCGAAATTGCAAATGTCTACCTTCTCAAAAAAACTCATATTGCACACGTCAAGTATTATTGCTGAGTGTGGCTCAGCAGTAACATTAAGTCCATGCAGGTGACCACAAGCATCCTTATGCTCTGGCCCATGTTCATATCAAGGAAAAGTCCCTGAGTTATTCTTGAGCAGCACAAACAAGGTACAGACGTGTAATCTGTGTCCTTCTAGATGTCCCTAAAAAGGAAAAGCGGAGGGCCGTTTCTGTAAAGAGGCAGCAGGCTGTTGCTGAGGTGAGCTTACCTGTCTTTCCCTGAGGAACACAAGTGCTTTCGTAGTGACTTTCCAACGAAGTTCTGTTGTAAATATGACAATGTACATTTTAGATGATAATGTTACTTTCCCCGGTGGGGAGAGTGGAGAGTGGGTGTCTCTTGCCACCTGTAACCTTGGACAGGGGTACATTTACCACTGGCAGCGCCAACCCTAATAATAGTGTCATAGCAAATATTTCTTCAGCAACAATTTTTCCTGCTTGGGAAATTTTTCCCACTTGTAGGCATCCTAAGTGGTCTTGAGAGACGCATCCCCAAGAAAAACAACTTCTGACAGGCTTCGTATTCATTTGCTTTTGTCGAAATGGGCTCATTTATTTTACCTTTTTCAATACTTAACCACTCTAATATATTGACTTTCCACGGACAAAACGTTAGTATCTCAGAAGGAAGTTCAGGCATTCCAGGAGGTGGGGAGAAGGCAGGGAGTGACTATCCGGGGCCAAACAATCTTGCCAAGCACTGAGTTGTAACAGAACAACTTTTCTTCCCCAACATCAAAAACGAATTGCTGTGTGGCAGCCCACCACCAGAGTGGGAGCTTGCCTACTCACTGAGGACAGACCAGTCGCTCCTGACTCTGACCTCTGATGTCAGTCTCTTCCTGCCCCTGAAGTGAGGTGGGCTCTTTCCAGCACCACCTGTATTGAAGTGCATTTGGGTTTTATATTCCCCACTCTATTTGACATCTAACCTGATTGCTTTGCAACGTGACACCTTTCTTTGGATTGCATTAAACACACAGGGACACACCACTCTTTGTTTTATGTCTTCGGCTGTGTAGACATTAGTAATATAACATACGGGACTAAAGTGGGAAGCCTTCCAGAGGTTGAGCTTTGAGTAATTCTGTGTGATCTCCAAACATGTAACTGATATCTGGCCCAAGTATAGAAATGTTTACATTCACGTGAAAAGCAGTCTGTCACTTGTGGCAGCTGAATTTTGTCAAATTCTACTGTCACCTGGGAGTGGTGAGTTTGAATATTTTGAAACACATTGGATTAGAAAATGCATTAACATTGAAGCCTCATGATGTCACATTCTGCTCTCATTTTTTTCATACTTTATTCTAAATATTTGAGTGGCAAACAGTTGATTTTATGATACTGCTGATGAACTCTACGCACAAAGACAAAATAAAAACAAGCGTATTTAGAATCATGAGTCAGTCACAGTAAATCATTAGGCTTTTCCTTCTCTTTTTCCTTTTTCTTTTTAGTGCTCTTTGGAATATGTTCCACACTGGAGCCTCCAGCTTTGTTTTTCTTCCCCAGGATTGCTTTGGCTATTCGGGGTCTTTTGTGATCCCACCAAATTTTGGGATTCTTTGTTGTACCTGTGAGAAAGATGCAGGTGGTATTTGGATAAGGATTGCATTGTGTAGATTGCTTTGGGTAACATAGACTTTGTAACAATATTTGTAGTTGCAAACCATGAATATGGAATGTTTTCTCATTTCTTTGTATCATCTTCCATTTCCTTCTTAAGTTTTCAGAGTGCATATCTTAAACTTCTTTGGTCAGGCTGATTTCTAAGTTTCTTACAAAGTATCTTTGGTGCAATTGCCAATGGGATCTATTCGTTGATTTCTTTTTCTGGGTGGGTGGAGGATGGGATAGAGGGGGGATGGGTATTGAGGTGGGCACTTGTTATGATGAGTACCGGATGTGGTCTGTAAGTGACGAATCACTGAATTCTAATCCTGAAACGAATATTGCACAGTAGGCTAACTAATGAGAATTAAATACACATTTGGCATAAAACAGGGAAAACCATGAGCAGATGATTTGATCTTGCTGTTTTTACACCTCCATTTGGACCCTGCTTTCCTGACGCAGACATTTTATCTTGGAGAACTGAGCTCCTGCACACAAATCATTTTATTTTGGTGCTGTGCTTAATGAACATGGAAATCAGACGTAGACGAACATAGGATGTCTTGGGATAAAGAGTTTCCGGGGAAAAATCATAAAACACTTCAATTTCTTGATCAACTTAAAAAGGTATAGCTCAACATACAAGTTCTAGTTTATCTGAATTTATTTTATAGCGAATGAATTCTTTTCAGGACCAATTAATTCTTCTGTAAATGACGGGATGTTCTCGCCACACCACCATGCATTCAGCCTAGATTCTGCTTTGTTAAATTTTAAAAAGGGAAATGCTATACTCACATGTTAGAGCGGGGACATCAATGATGTGTGATCTCCCATGGTAGGCAAGCCATAGTCAGTTATAGGGTAGCGACTTCCGGGGTTCATTTATATGCAGAAGAAACACATCTGTATTCTTTGTGCCACTGTGACTTTGATATCTACTACAGGTGCCCAAATCTCACCTCTACCAAAGCAAGAAATTTACCATTAGAGCACCGTGTGACTTTGGAAAGGATCTATGTCCTTCTGAAGGACAGATCTCTGTAGGCCCAGCAGCAGAGGCAGGTGTGGAAGGAAACTGTATGATTCTGAGGTAGAATGCTTCTGCCTGGTTGATATGGATGCCTTCCTTCTCTTCTGGGCACAGTAGGTGGCAGAGGGGTGGGATGGTTACTCAAGACCCACTTTTGAGCCGAGCCTTTGCTGCATTGCCATGCTTCTGAAAGCAGGGAGCACACTCATGCGCTGTTGGGCCTGAGTGATGTCCTGCGTGCCAGGTGGTGGACACAGACCTGATCTTTCCTCAGTGGCTCCAAACATTTGCCTGTTCTATGCAGGTTTTAAGGCCTGTCTAAAGCAAACAGGTACACTTAGTGTACAGGTGTGGCTGAACACTCCCCATCTGACACCCTAGGCAGTGTTGATGGAGCCTGATATCACATTCTCTGGAGAACTGACCTGTGTGGTTCTCTATCCAAGCTCTCATTCTACCGTGGGGTGACTGTTCTGATCGAGAGACTAGGACTGGCACAGATCACAGGAGGCGGGAAGAGTCCACAGGATAAGGCTGGCCTCTGCCTTTTTAAGCCACGGTTCAAATCCCTCCTATCAGGTTTTCTGTAGAAATGAGAGAGTTTAATATGCTGGGAGGAATCATGGCCACTTGTTCTCCATGTGGAGAACAAGTTACTTGTTACCCTCCAGTCCCCGCATGTACACTGGCACACATACACTCGTGGTGTGTTCATGAAAAAGGAGACTCTGGAGAAGTGACAAGAGGGTTCGAGCGAGCCCTGCCATGGGGCAGCAGCATCCATTTTCCTACCTGCATGCTCAAATGCCCAAACCTGTGCAGGGAATTGCTGAAATTGGTAGGTTTCTGCTGGACACAGGGTCATCCTTGGCCCAGACTTCAGAGGAAAGGACTAGGGTACTCTGTGGGTACCTGGAATTATGATGAGCTAACTTCCTTGAATCTGTGAGGAAGATGACACAATGGAGGTTTCCGAAGAGAATGATTTGATTGTCATAGGATTAGAGCATCCATTGGAAAAGTTAAAGTGGCCTAGAAGATTCCTTCCAACATGCTGTAATTTGGTGAGACAAATTGCCAGACACGTACCTGGTCCACTCCAATTTAATTTTTTGTTCTAGGAATAAGTATACAGGTGACATTATCACATGTTCAATTATCACATATGTTCACATATTCAATACAAACACATAGTTTTCCAAAAGCTCTAATGCATTCCTTTTACAAGACCTGTGTGCTACATTTTCCTTTTGGAAGAAGTTTCCTTTGAAGTACAAGTCTCTATTTTAAATGGCCTGTTGCTGTTTTCCACCATCCCTGCTGACCCATGGACCCCCCCCCCCCACCCCTTTCACTTCTGTCTTTCTCATTGAACATCATCTCCACATGGCACCGGTCATGTTTTCATGGTCACAAATAAAGATATAGTGCTGGGCACAGAACAAGGATGGGTGGTGGTTAAAGGAATTCATACAAAATGAACCTGTATTTGAGGTGGGTCAAGAGCGTCACAAGTGCAGGCCCAGGATGGCAGGCACGGAGCATTTCCCACTGACCTTCCATTGCAAAGCCTCCTGTATCTATCTGTAAATTATTGTCATCCTGATTTGTCTTCAATTCCTGCCAATTACTCCTAAATATTTCTGCATGCAAGGTAGCAGGAGGAGGCCACATGTGTATGTTATAATTATATATGGAATTTATAGATATTTTATATAATTATATAATTAATAGATAATATAATTATTATATAAAAATATATTATATATTCTATTATATATGGAAATCCTATGTATATATAATCCATATAATTATATATATATATATAATTCCACTATCTATCTATCTACCTATCTATATTCTTTATCCATTCATTGATTGATGGACACTTGGGCTGCTTCCATATCTTCGCTATTGCAACTCATGCTATAAGTGTATCCTTTTGAATCAGTGTTCTTTCATTCCTTGGGTAAATACCCAGTAGTGCTACTGCTGGATCATAAGGTTGTTGTATTTTTAAATTTTAGAGGAGCTTCCATATTGTTTTCCACTGTGGCACCACCACTTTGCATTCCCAAGAAGTTTGTTTTCTCCACATCCTTGCCAACACCGATTGCTTCTTTTGTTGTTGAATTTTGCCATTCTGACAGGTGTGAGGTAGTAGCTCACTTTGGTTTTGATGTGCATTTCCCTGATGATAAATAAGCATTTCTCATGTGCCTGTTGGCCATCTGCATACGTTTTTTTGGAGAAAGGTCTGCTCATGTCTTTGGCCCAGGTTGTAATTGGTGGGGCTTGTGTTATATATCACTTCTTTATCTACTTTGGATATTAGCCATTTATTAGATATGTCCTTTGCAAATATCTTCTGCCATTCCGTAAGTTGTTTTTTCGTGTTGTTGACTGTTTCCCTCACTGTGCAGAATCTTTTTATTTGATAAAAATCCCAAGAGTTTGTTTTTACTTTAGTTTCTCTTGCCTCAGGAGACAGATCTTTGAAAGAAGTTGCTGTGGCTGATGTCAAAGAAGTTACTACCTGTGTTCTGTCCTAGGATTTCTATGGTTTCAGGTCTCACTTTTAGGATTTTCATCCATTTTGTCTTTATTTATGTGCATGGTGTAAGGAAGTGGTTCACTTTCATTCTTTTGCTTGATGCTCTCCCCTTTCCCCAACACCTTCTTTGAAGAGACATTGGATATTCTTTCCTGCTTAGGTGAAGACTAATCGAATATATATTTCTGTGTGTGTGTGTGTGTGTGTGTGTGCATCTCGGTGTTTTCTATTCTGTTCTATCTTTTAAAACTCATGTAATTAAATTGAAGTTGAATAACATACAGTGTAGTATTGGTTTCAGGAGGAAAACCCAGTGATTCATCACTTACATGTAACACTGGAGCTCATCCCAACAAATGCCCTCCTTTAATGCCCATCACCCATTTAGCCTATCCCCCCACCCAACACCCTTTCCGCAACCCTCAGTTTGTTCTCCGTATTTAAGAGTCTCTAATGGTTTGCCTGCCTCTGTATTTTTATCTTCTATTTTCCTTCCCTTCCCCTGTGTTCCTCTGTTGTGTTTTCTTAAATTCCACATGAGTAAATTCATATATTTGTCTTTCTCTGACTGACATATTTCACTTCACATAATACACTCTAATTCCATCCACATTGTTGCAAATGGCAAGATTTCATTCTTTACCATCACTCAGAAGTATTCCACTGTGTGTGTGTGTGTGTGTGTCTGTGTGTGTGGTGTATACCACAGCTTCTTTATCCACTCATCAGTCAATGACATTTGGGCTCTTTCCATACTTTGGTTATTGTTACTAGGGCTGTTATAAATTTGGGGTGCATGTGCCCCTTTGAAGCAGCACTCCTGTATCCTTTGGAGAAATACCTAGTAGTGCAATTGCTTGGCCATAGGGTAGTTCTATTTTTAATTTTTTGAGGACCCTCCATACTGTTCTCTAGAGTGGCTGCACCAGTTTGCATTCCCACCAACAGTGTTAAAGGGTTCCCCTTAATGTTTTTATTTATTTTTGGGGGGGGAGGGGCAGAGAACGAGGGAGACACAGAATCCAAAGCAGGCTCCAGGTTCTGAGCTGTCAACACAGAGTCTGACACAGGGCTCAGACCCAAAACTGCAAGATCGCGACCTGCGCCAAAGTTGGACGCTTAAGGGTCCTAGTCACCCACGTGCAAGGGTTCGCCTCTCACCGCATCCCCGCCAAATCTGTTGTTGCCTGTGTTGTTAATTTTAGCCCTTCTGACAGGTGGGAGTTGGTATCTCATTGTGGTTTGCTTTGTATTTCCCTGATGAGTGATGTTGAGTATCTTTTCATGTGTCTGCTAGCCATGTGGATGTCAGAAGACATCCTTCTCTTCTCTTGATCTGTGTGTGTCTATTTTTGTGCCTGTGATACAACTTGAAGTCTGGAATTGCCATGCATCCTGCTTTGCTTTTCTCTTTCAGGAGTGCTTTGGCTCTTTGTGGTCTCATGGTTCCATAGACATTTTATGATTGTTCTAGTTCTGTGGAAAATGATAGGGACTACATTAAATGAATAGATTGCCCTGGGGACAATAGACATTCCAAACATACTTCTTTTTCTGATCCATGAGCTCAAATGTCTTTCTATCTTTGTGCAATCTTGGAGCACCTAGGTGGCTCAGTTAAGCGTCCAACTTCGGCTCAGGTCATGAGCTCACCGTTCGTGGGTTCGAGCCCGGTGATGGGATCTGTGCTGAGAGCTCAGGGCCTGGAGCCTGCTTCAGACTCTGTGTCTCCCTCTGTCTCTGCTCCTCCCCCCTCACACTCTGTCTCTGTCTCAAAGATAAAGATTAAAAAAATTAAAAAAAAAATCTTTGTGCCATCTTGAATTTCTTTCATCAGTGTTTTCTAATTTTCAGGGTATGGTCTTTCTTCTGTTTGGTTCTTCATTCTTGACATGTCATTCTTCTGAGTGCAACTGTAAATGAGATTGTTTTCTTAACGTCTCTTTCTGTGGCTTCATTGTTAGTCTTTGGAAATGCAACAAATTTCTGTATATTGATTTTGGATCCCGAGACTTCACTGAATTCACCTATCGATCCTAGCTATTTTTATTGTGGAGTCTTAGGGTTTTGTATATATATTATCCTGTCGATAGTGAGAGATTTCCTTCTTCCACACTGATTTGGATTTCTTTTGTCTGCTTTGTCTACGTTGTCTGCTTTGGCTACATCTTTCAGTCCTATGTTGAGTGAAAGTGGTGAGAGTGGACATCCTTGTGTTGTTCCTGCCTTACGGGAAAAGCCGTCAGTATTTTCTTATGAAGGATGATGTCAGCTATGTTTTTCATAGATGGCCTTTGTTATGTTGAGTTATGCTCCCTCTACACCTACTTTGCTGAAGGGTTTGTTTCTTTGTTTTTGTTTTTTTTTTTTTTTTATCATGAATGGATTGTGTATATTGCCAAATGCATTTTCTGCATCTATTGAAATGATCTTATGGTTCTTAACCTTTCTCTTATTGATGTAATGTATCACAATGATTGGCTTGAGAATATTGGACCACATTTGTGACCCAGGAATAAATCCCAGTTGATCATGGTCATTGATATTTTAATGCACTGTTGAATGATGTTTGCTATTCTTGTATTGAGAATTTTTGCATGTATGTCCATCAGGGCTATTGGCCTGTGCTTCTCTTTTGTAGTGGTGTCTTTTCCTGGTTTTGGTATCAGGGTAAGGCCGGCCTCATAGAATGAATTCAGTTTTCCTTCTTTTTCTATTTTTGGGGATAGGTTAAGAAGAATAGGCATGAAGTCTTCTTTAAGGGTTTGGTAGAATCTGCCTGTGAAGCTATCTTATCCTGGATATTGCTTGTTGGAACTTTGTCATTACCGACTTCATTTCCGTACTGATACAGGGTATCCGTCTGTCCAATTTTCTATTTCCTCCTGTTTCGATGTTGGTCGTTTAATTTTTTCTAGGAATTTAATCATTTCTTCTAGGTTGGCAATTTGCTGGCATGTATTTTTTCATAATATTCCCTTATGAGATTGTATTTCTGTGGTGTTGGTTGCTATTTCTCCTTTCTCATTTGTGGTTTTATGTATTTTAGTGTTTTGGGTTTTTTTTTTTTTCTGTGATGTCTGGCAAGAGGTTTATCAACTTTATTGGTTTTTCTCAAAGAACCAGCTTCTCCTTTCATTGATCTTTTCTGTTTTCATTTTCTCTCTCTTCTTTCTTTGTTTTTCTTTCTTTCTTTCTTTCTCTTTCGTTTCTATCTCATTTATATCTGCTCCAAACTTCATGATTTCCTTCTTTCTGCAGGTTCTAGGTTTGATGGTTGTTCTTTATCTAGCTTCTTTGGATGCAAGATTAGGTTGCTTACTTGAGATTCCTCTTGCACCTTGAGGTAAACCTGTATTGCTGGAACGCCCATCTCAGAATTGGTTTTGCTACACCCAGCAGTTTGGGATCATTATGTTTTCATTCTAACATTTTTCATTGCACTTTAAAAAGCTTTAAATTCAAGCTAGTTAACATGTAGTAAAATAATGATGTCAAGAATATAATGTAGTGATTCATCACCTATGTATAATTCCCAGGGCTCATCCCAACTAGTGTCTCCCTTTATGCCTATCACCCATTTAGCACACCCCCCACCCAAACCCCACCAGCAACCCTCAGTTTGTTCTCAGTGTTTAAGAGTATGGCTTGTCTCCCTCTCTGTTTTTATCTTATTTTTGCTTCCCTCCCGCTCATTTCATCCGTTATGTTTCTTAATTCCACATGAGTGAAAGCATGCGATATTTGTCTCTCTCTCTCAATGACTTTATTTCACTTAGCATAATACATTCAAGTTCCATCCACATTGTTGCAAATGGCAAGATTGCATTCTTTTTCATCGCTGAGGATGAAAATCCTCCATTGTACATATATACCGCATCTTCTTTATCCATTCGTCAGTCGGTGGATATTCAGGCTCTTTCCATATGTTGGCTATTGTCAATAATGCTGCTATAAACTTTGGGGTGCATGTGCTCCTTCAAATCACCATTCCTATATCCTTTGGATTAAGTACTTCTAGTGCAATCACTGAGTCATGAGGTAGTTCCAGTTTTAATTTTTTGCTGAACCTCCATCCTGTTTTCCAGAGTAGCTGTGCCAGTATGCATTCCTACAAGCGGTAACAAAAGGATTCCTCTTTCTCTGCATCCTTGCTAATATCTGTGCTTGCCCAAGTTGTTAATTTTAGCCATTCTGACAGGGTGGTATGTCACTGTGGTTTGGGTTTGCATTTCCCTGATGATGAGTGATGTAAAGCGTCTTTTCCTGTGTCTGTTACCATGTGAAACTCTTCTTTGGAAAAGTCTGTGTGTGTGTCTTTGGCCCACTTCTTCACCGGATTATTTGCTCTGGGGGTGCTCTTTATAGATTTAGATCTTTCCATGAAGTTTTAAACTTTCTTCTCCTCCTCCTCCTTCACCTCCTTCTCCTCCCCTTCCCACTCCCCTCCTTTTTCTTTTCTCCTCCTCCTCCTCCTTCTTCTGTCTTCTTTTTTCCTTCTTTTCTTCTTTCCGTCTTCTTCCTTTATTCTTCTTTTCCTTCTCCTCCTCGCTCTCCTCTTCCTCTTCCACCTCCTCCTTGTCCTCCTCCTCCTTTCTTTTTCTTCTTCCTCTTCTTCATTTCCTGGCTGACACATTCGTTATTTAGTAGTATGGCATTTAACCTCCATGTATCTATGGTCTTTGCAGATGTTTTGTTATGGTTGACTTTCATAGTGCTGTTGTCAGAGAAGGTGCATGGAATGATTTCAGTGTTTTTGTATTTGTGGAGATCCATTTTGTGACGTAACATGGGATATGTTCTGAGAATGTCTGATATATATGCACTTGTAAAGAATGTGTATTCTGCTGTTTTAGGATGGAATGATCTCAATATATCTGTTAAGTCCATCTGGGCCACTAGGTCACTTAAAGCCATGTTTCCTTATTTTCTGTTTAGATGCCATGTCCATTGTTGTCAGTGGGGTGTTAAAGTCACCTACTTGTATTGTATTGCTATGAATTAGTTCCTTCTTTCATTATTAAGTGTTTAATGTCTTTGGGAGGGGTCCTAAGTTGGATCAATATATATTTACAAGTGTTGTATCTTCTTGTTGATTCTATTATGATATAGTGTCCTTTCTGTCTGTTGTTACAGTTTTGGTTTTAAGGTGTGTTTTGACTGATATAAGATGGCTACTCCAGCCTTCTTTTGACAACCCTTTGCATGACAAATCCTACTCCATCCTCTCACTTTCAATCTGCAGGTGTCTTCAGGTCTAAAATGGGTCTCCTGTAGGCAGCATGTGGGTGGGTCTTGTCTTTTAATCCATTCTGCCTCCCTATGGTTTTAATGGGATCATTTAGCCCATTGACATTCAGAGTAATTATTGATGGATACCATTTTATTACTTGTTTTGTGATTGTTTTGGAAGATTTTCTCTGATCTTTTTCTTGACATTCTCTCTTTCATGTTCTCCTGATTTTCTTTAGTGATATGTTTGGATTCCTTTATCTTAATTCTTTGTGTCTTTATTAGTGGGTTTTGATATTTGGTAACCTTTCGGTTTGTATGTAACCTCTATTATATGTAGCTGTCTACATTAAGTTAGCCATAATTTGACGGAACCCCTTGTTTTCTCCTTTCCTCCACACGTTTGAGGTATATGATGTTTTATATCCTTTTCTGTGAGTTCCTTGACTGGCTTATGTACAGAAAAAGTCATTTAACTGCGTTTTCTACCTCTATGCTGACACTTTTCATCTGCCCATTCCACTGAAAGAGTTCCTTTTAATATTTCTTGAAGGTCTGGTTGAGTTATCATGAACTGTTTAGTTTTTTGGCAGTCTGAGAAACTCTCCTTATATTCTGAAAGATCCCCATGCTGGAAGGAGTATTCTTGACTGCAGAACCTGACCCTTAAGGCTGACCCTCACACTAACAAATTCTCTCAACTGAGCCCTCCAAGTAGGCCTTTACCATTTTCCATGCACTAACCCTAAGCCAAACCATGGCTCTGACCTTAATAGGGCTTGAATGGTAGTTCTGAGGAAATTATTTGCGACACATGACTGATGCCAGGTGACTCAGCCAGGGACAAGAAAGCTAGTGGTGCCATTTGCAATGACCAAGATGCAGCCTCAGAGAAGGATTCTGAACAAAATTCTACCCTGGACCACACAATCAGCCTAAGCCAAAGCCTGTCACAAATCCTGAGTTTTGCCCTCAACTCAGCGCTCTGTGGGGGTTCTGCACTGCCGGTGAATGGACCATTACCATCTGCCATGCCCTACACCTAACCCTAAATATGACTCTGTTCCTACCAAGGCCTGGATCCCAGGTCTGACCAAACAAGGAATTTGGGAAACATGACTAACCCAAGATAATTCAGACAGGAATGGAGAAGGACGTTCTGCTCTTTGTAATGACCAGGACGGAGCTCAAATATAGGATTGTGGACCAACACCTAAGACTCACCCACACCATCACCCTAGCACTGAATACTGTCCATAAGCCTGAGCCTCACCCTAACATTTATCCTCCTCTCAGACCTTTAGGGAGGTCCTATGTTTGAGGAAGACACCGACTTGGGATCCATGACCACTGCAAGATTATTCAGCCAGGAACACAGAAGGAATCCATGCCCCTGGCCATGACTGGGACGGGGCAAAAGAGTATGATTCAGACTGAAAATCTAACCGGACTGCACACCATCAGCCCAGCCCCTGCACCTTAGGCTGCACCTAGGCTGATCCTCATCCTATCCCTCATCCTCAAATGACCTCTACAGTGAGGGAAATGTGCCTTGCTGGCGGCTAGGGCCCTATAGTCTCCTGGGCCTTAACACTAACCTTTCCCATGGATGTGGTCCTCCCAAGCCCACATTTCAAGTCTCGGGAAACAATGGGTTTGGGTTTGGGACACAAGACTCACTGAAGTGGACGCAGCCAGGGACACAGTGGCAAACTGTGCTATCGGGCATGAGGATGGAGCTAGAAAGTATGATTTTGTGTGAAAACCTGACGCTAAGCCACACGATACACCTAGCTCATGAGGCCAAAAACTAAGCCTCACCTTTACCCTTTGTGTTGCCATCACCTGAGCTCTCTGTGAGGGGCTAGGCACTGCTGGTGGATAGGCCTCTGCTATCTTCTGGCTCCCAACCCAAACCCTAGCCTTAGCTCCATCTCGACCCAAGAGCGAATCACAAGATGAAGGAAACAATGGATTTGGGACAAATGACTGACTCAAGGGGCTCAACCAGAGACACAAGAAGAAATGATGCTGGGTGCAAAGATCAGACCTGAAGCAGAACTTGAGGCTGACCCTCACACTGATACTTAACATCAACCAAGAGATAAGCCTTGACCATTTTCCTCATCCTAACCATAACACTAGCCACAGCTCTGACCCTACATGGGCCTGAACACTAGGTCTGAGGAAACAATGGATGTGGAACACACGACTGACCCAAGTTGCTTGGCCAAGTCCATAAGAGAAAATGGTGCCATTTGCAAAGACCATGATGGAGCCAGAGTGTATGATGCTGGGTAGAAACTATCCCGTATCCTAGACCACCCAATCGGCCTAGCCCTTTACCCCAAACCAAACCCTTGATGGACACCCGGACACTCGGGCTCAACTGAGCACTCTGTGTAGGTCTTTGCACTGCCAGCGGATAGGTCCTTATAGATTGTCCACAGCCTAACCCTAATCCTAGCCATTGTTCTGGGCCTACTTAGGCCTGAGTGCTGGTTCCAAGGACACAACTGAATTATGATACATGAATGATAAAAGATAACTTGGTTAGGAACAAAGAAGGATACAGAGCCATTTGCAAGGACTGGCATGTAGCCTTGAGAGCAGGATTCTGAGCAAAATCCTAACTCTAGACCACACAATCAGCCGAGCCCTTAAACTGAGACCAAAGCCTGTCGCAATTTGTCACTTTAGCCCTCAACCCAGCCCTCCAGGGAGGGTTCTGCACTGCCAATGAATTGACCCCTACAAACTGCCAGGCCCTAACCCTAACCCTAGTCATGACTATCCCCACCCAATCCGGATCTCAGGTCTGACCAAACAAGGAATTTGGCACACAAGACTGATGCAAGATTCCTCAGTCAGGAATAGAAAAGGCAGTTGTGTGGTTTGCAACAACTGAGATAGAGCTGGAGCGAAGGATTGTGGGCAAATACCCAACCCTAACCTTCACCATCACCTTAGAGGCCTAGGAACACAGTCCATAAGCCTCACCCTCACCTAACACTCAGCCCTTCGGGGAGTGCTCTGCAGTACCAGCAAAGAGGTCGCTAACATCTCCCGGTCCATAATACTAATAGTTGAAAACTAGTTTCTCTCTGGGTGTCATTCAGCGTGAGTGTCTCAGAGAAATATCCTTTCCTTTAAGTTGGGGAATCTGGCCAAGTCCTTAGGTCTCTGGCATAGGTTGGGACACAGGACCCCTCATTTGCCTTTCAGAAGTGTGCTGACAATGGGAGGCATAGGGGCCTTGAAGGTGCCCAGCAGAGTGTCCATGTGTAGGCAATGCTAGGGTTTGGCAGGGAGCTGGTCTTCCTTCTGGTTGAAGGAGAAACCACGGTAGACATTTCATTCCCAGCTTTGTCCTCCTCTCCTCTGTAATGTAGAAGAAGCCTAGCCTCCTTCTAGCCCTTCCCATCCATTTTCTGTTTCCTTAACTAGGTCATGGGTCACAACCAGGTGGAACTTGTCTGTCAGCCACATAACCA
Organism: Panthera pardus; assembly: GCF_024362965.1. Lineage (NCBI taxonomy): Eukaryota > Metazoa > Chordata > Mammalia > Carnivora > Felidae > Panthera > Panthera pardus. Next base: position 21,967 of record NW_026526769.1, read on the forward strand.
ACACCGGGGTTTGTGATGAAATGCCACTCTGGTCTTGTGCCATGGGAGAGCCATCAGTTCCTTTATGCCAAAGAAGAATGAGCCTCGTGTCCATGAGCGCCTGTTGCTTGGCCCAAGTCATCTCTGTGATGGGTAGCCAGCTTGCCTCCCTCCCCTGGCTTATTGAAATGTCTTCATCCTCTTAGGCAGATGGATCAAGCATGCACAGTAGACGGCAGGACAATTCAGCCCAAAAAAGCCCTTATAAGGAATACTGCACCTTGACTTGGTTACAATACCCCAAGCACCAATGGGACCCCTAACCTGCTACCCTTGAGTCACTGCTCCTTCTCTGCCTGACGGGGAGGGCATACAAAGGAGCCAAGGTCCAGAGCCTTCCTTCTCTTTCTGAAAGAAAAGTGTAGGCCTCATGCTAACTGAGCACCCAGGTGTAGGCAATGGATGTTTCCCTTTGCCTCGGCCCATGGGTGTTTCTTACTATAGTTAGCTTCTCAGGAGATTGTGCTAAGTGGGTCCTCAGCTTCCTCCTGCTCTCCTTTGTAATGAGGAACTCTGGCCCTCTATTTATTTCCATCCTTTTGCTATTTTCTTCAAACTAGCATCTTGCTGGAGTCCATTCAGAGTCAATATCTCAGAGAAACATCCTCCCTTCTAAACTGGGGCCTCTGGCTGAGTCCTGGTGACTCTGGCATAGATTGGCAATAGGACCTCTCATAACTTCCTATTACAACTCCATTCTTAACGACAGGCCTAGGGCATATGAAGGTGCCAAATTGGATATGGATAGATATGGGTAGGTAGTCCCAGAGGTTTGGAGAGGGACTGGCCTTACATATAGAGCAAGGAGAAATGCAGGTAGATAAACGGAGCTAGCATAACTCATTCCCATTAGTAATGTAGAGACTTGGCCTCCCTTGTAACCATTCCCACCAATTTGCTACTTTCTAAGTCCTGAGTCACATTCAGAAATGATTGGGCTGTCACTCACTTCACACAATCAAAACCCAAAGATTGGTGCTAAACTCCCATTGTGAGAGCAACCAGTAACTTCAAATAAAATAAAGGATGGCCTTGTTGTCCCTGAGTGCTTGGTGCTTGGCCACGTCTGTTTAAATGCAGTAAGGGCATGTCTGCCCTCTTTCTGTGCCAAACATGATTCCCATATGCACACTATTCTTCAGACCTGGTCAGCACAGAAAAAGCCCTTTGAGGAGTGACTGTATCAGGTCCAGGTCCCAAACACTTGATCCCCAGCTGGGAGCAGGAGATCCTTGCCTCTACTTCAATGTTGCATTTATTTCCTGATAGGAAAGACAGGGAAAAATCACCAAATACAGCTTCTCATATTTCTTAACAAAAATACAGAACTCCTGCAGATTTCCACTCTCATGTATAGCCAATGGAGGTTTCCTTTTCCACCAGCTCTCAGGTGTTTCTTACTCTTCAGCCAGCCTGCCAGGAGATAGGAGAGGCACTGAATTCTATATCTCACTCTCTTCTGTAATGAAGACCTTTGATCTTCCAGGTGCCTATGTGATTTTATTGCTCTTTTCTCAAACTAGGTTCTTCCTGGGAGCCATTCAGAGCAAGAGCCTTAGAACAATGTCCTCTGTTTAAATTAAAACATTCCAGGATCCCCTGGAGCTGTGCCAGGTACAACCCAGGTCCAAATATTGGTCTTGAGTTCCCAGTCAGTTCCTCAGCCAATTGATGGCTCTCAGTGTCTTGTATGCCAGAGGAAAGCAGGCCTCTGTGTCCCTGGGGGCTTGGTGCCTAGTCAGCAAACAGCCAACCCCCAAGCTCACAGCTACGAGGAGTATTCTCCTTTGGGATATCCGATGCTGATGGCTGAGCACGGGACAGAGTGGGAACCCGATGCCCATCCCTGGGTGCCTGTTGAGTGTGTGTCAGCTCCATGGCTCCTAAGGGTGAATCAAGAGGCAGTCAGAAACACAGGAAAGCAGAGGAGATGGTTGCAGTCAGGACCAAAAGGCATTTGATATTTCCATCCAAGGGGATAGAATGCGATCAGTGTGGAATGGAGAGGTTTATCTTCATTTTCCCAAGACATAGCAAGGGAGCCAGCTCTCAGCCTGTAAATCTGCCTGAACCTCCCCACACACAGCTCTTGGCGGGACTCCTTCTGATGCCTTAGGGCTCTGGATGTCCATGTAGTCCTGAAGTCACAAGGCCAGGGACTCCGGCTCCACCTGTCACACGACCGTGTGGGACTGGTCCCCATTGGACATCTGCAGCCAGATGTATAGTACTCTAAAAGACTGAGTTTTTATGGACCCCAGGACGAACCTTGATGGATGATAAAGCAATTTTGTGAAGCTGGATAAACCGAGGGCCAGTGTTCTTCGTGTTTAGAAGAACCTGACTAGCGCAATGTATTCACAATCTGGCTAGCACAGGAATCAAAAGAATTTGGGGGGGGGGGGGTCTTTGGCCACAGGAGTGTTCCAAAGGATTCCCGTTGGAGCCCTGTGAGCCAGAGGACCACATTCCCCCCCCCCCCCCGAGAAATAGAGCAGAACTTTGCATTCTGGTGGGTTTCAGCCCATAGTATTGGTAGAGAGGGTCAGCAGTGGCTCTGTGATATGAAGAATGTGCTTCCATGTGATGATCAAGATGTTGGAATGAACCTTGATGCACTATTTACTCAAAAGGCTTTTTGTGCGCTGATCATGTGGAGCATGGTGTGTTTTCACAGACTGTGTACTTCTGGATGAGGGTAGCTCCATCCATTCGGGGTGGGGGTCAACATGGCTCCCATTCCTATGATACTGTTGCCTGCCCAGCACCAGGGGAGCAAAGACATGGAGGGGTAGCTCTCCTCTGGGACATCGAGCTCTGAGAGCCCTGCATCGGGTCAGGGATGGCTTGGAAACTCACCTACCAACCAGGGATCTCACTTGGTGTATGAGGACAGACACAGTGCGTCACACTGTACTTGTAGGCACCTAACGCTAGGCCATTTCCTGGTGCTTTTACACAAGAGTTTAAGAATAGTTCTGTTCAAGTACACCTTTAGCCCCTTTCTCTCTCTTCTTCTTCTGGAATTCCTATGATACAGATAGTGTTCAGTTTGATTGCATCTCTTCCTTCTGTAATTCTCCCCTCATGCTTCTGGATTTTTTTTATCTCTTTTTCTCAGCTTCCTCTCTTTCTATAATTTTATCTTCTAATGGACCTAATCTCTCCTCTGCCTCCTCAATCCGTGTTATGGCTGCCTCCATTTTATTTCGCACCTCATTTATAGCATTTTTTTAGTTCCTCATGACTATTTCTTAGTCCCTCGATCTCTGTAGCAATAGATTCTCTGCTGTTCTCTATGCTTTTTTTCAAGCCCTGCGATTAATATTATGACCATTATTCTAAATTCTTGTTCCATTATATTGCTTAAATTGTTTTTGATCAGTTCATTAGCTGTCATTAGCTACTTCCTGGAGTTTTTTTGAGGAGAATTCTTCCGTTTTGTCCTTTTGGGTAGTCCCTGCGGTGGCTCCAAACTGCAGGGCACTTCCTCTGTGCTGCTGGGAGTTACATGTTGGTGGGCGGGGATGCAGTCAGACCCGACATCTGTCCCCAGCCCACCGCTGGGGCCACAGTCAGACTGTGTGTACTTTACCTTCCCCTCTCCCAGGGGCAGGACTCACTGTGGAGTGGTGTGGCCCCTGTCTGGGCTACTTGCACACTGCCAGGCTTGTGGTGTTCCTTCCATGGGACCTGACGTATTTGCCGGGATGGATCGGCAAAGTGCACAGGGGCAGGATGGGCAAGCTTAGCTCGCTTTGACAGACACATAGACCAATGGAATAGAGACTCCAGAATTGGACCCACAAACGTATGGCCAACTAATCTTTGACAAGGCAGGAGAGAATATCCAGTGGAAAAAAGACCGTCTCCTTAACAAATGGTGCTGGGAGAACTGGACAGCCACATGCAGAAGAAAGAAACTGGACCACTTTCTTACACCATTCACAAAAATAAACTCCAAATGGATAAAAGACCTGCCTGTGAGACAGGATACCATCAAAACCCTAGAGGAGAAAGCAGGAAAAAAAACCTCTCTGACCTCAGCCACAGCAATTTCTTACTTGACACCTCTCCAAAGGCAAGGAAATTAAAAAGCAAAAGAAAGGGAATTTTAATTGAACTATTGGGACCTCATGAAGATCAAAAGCTCCTGCACTGCCAAGGAAACAATCAACAAAACTAAAAGGCAACCGACGGAATGGGAAAAGATATTCGCAAATGACATATCAGACAAAGGGGTAGTATCCAAAATCTATAAAGAACTCACCAAACTCCACCCCCGAAGAACAAATAATTCAGTGAAGAATTGGGCAGAAAACATGAATAGACACTTCTCTAAAGAAGGCATCCAGATGGCCAACAGGCACATGAGAAGTTGCTCAACGTGACTCCTCTTCAGGCAAATTCAAATCAAAGCCACACTCAGATACCACCTCACGCCAGTCAGCATGGCTAAAGTGAAAAAATCAGGAGACTCTAGATGCTGGTGAGGATGTGGAGAAACGGGAACCCTCTTACACTGTTTGTAGGAATGCAAACTGGAGCAACCACTCTGGAAAACAGTATGGAGGTTCCTCAAAAAATTAAAAATAGATCTACCCTATGACCCAGCAATAGCACTGCTAAGCATTTACCCGAGGGATACAAGAGTGCTGATGCATAGGGGCACTTGTACCCCAATGTTTATAGCAACACTTTCAACAATAGCCAAATTATAGAAGGAGCCTAAAAGTCTGTCACCTGATGAATGGATAAAGAATTCGTGGTTTTTATACACAATGGAGTACTACTTGACAAAGAGAAAGAATGAATTATGGCTTTTGTAGCAATGCGGATGGAACTAGAGAGGGTTATGTTAAGTGAAATAAGTCATACAAAGACAGATACCATATGTTTTCACTCTTATGTGGATCCCGAGAAAACAGAAGACCACGGGGGAGCGGAAGGAAAAAAAGGTTAAAGAGGCAGGGAGCCAAAGCATAAGAGACCCTTAAAAACTGAGAACAAACAGGGTTGATGGCGGTGGGAGGGTGGGGAGGGTGGGTGATGGGCATTGAGGAGGGCACCTGTTGGGATGAGCATTGGGTGTTGTATGGAAAAAATTTGACAATAAGTTTCATATATAAAAAGAAGAGTACTTCTGACTACATATCCCCAAGGAGCTAGTTCTAAAACCGTCTTGTAGCAAAGGGTAATTTCAGCAGGAAAGCACAAGTGTCTACACAGAGGGGTGGTGAGGAAAGTGTTACTCCATATGTCTACGAAGGACAAGAATGTCACTTGAAGCACAGTAATGCTTTGGGCACTTAAGCACAGGGCCTTTCCCTATGGCTAATATAGAATGTTCAAGTTTGTATTTAAATTCCAGTTAGTTAACATACCGCGTATTAATAGTTTCAGCTGTAGAATTCAGCTGCTCCACCCTTCCACACAACACCCGGTGCACATCACATAGTGTACTCTTTAATTCCCATGTCCTGTATAGTCCCACTGCCCCCGCACATTTCTCCTCTGGTATCTATCAGTTTGTTCTCTATAGTTAAGAGTAAATATCTTGTGTTGCTGCTCTCTTTGTTCCACCATGATTACTTATTTCTTTTGTTTCTTACATTCCACATAGGAGTGAAATCATACAAGCCTTTCTCTGACTCATTTCACTTATACTATTCTCGAGCTCCATCCAAATCATTGCAAAGGAAAATGTCATCCTCTTTCATGGCTGCATAATATTCCATTGTGTGTATATATGTGTGTTTAATATATATATATATATATATATATATATATATATATATATATATATATATCACATCTCCATCCATTTCTCAGTCAATGGACATTTGAGCCCTTTCCGTAACTATTTTTCATTGTGCTGCTAAAAACACTGGGGTGCCTATATTCCTTTGAATTCTCATGTTTTGTATCCTTTGGGTAAAAACATAGTGCAATTGCTGGATCATAGGGTAACTCTAAGTGTGAAAGGGTAATTTTTAAAATTTATTTATTTGAAAGGGAGAGAGGGAGAGGTGGGAGAGGAGCAGAGAGAGACAGAGAGAGACTCCCAAGCGAACTCCATTTTGCCAGTGCAGAACCCAACGAGGGCTCAGTCCCATGACTGTGAGATCATGACTGGAGTGGATATCAAGAGTCAGTCGCCTGACTGTGCTACCCAGGTGCCCCAGGGCAGCCTTATTCTTAACATTTGATTGATGAAACCTTGTGCTGTTTTTCAGAGTGGCTGCAACTGTTGGCATTCCCACCCACAGTGTCAGAGGGTTTCCTTTTCTGACCATCCTTGACAACACCAATTGTTTCCTGTTTTGTGAGATTTAGCCCTTCCGACAGATGTGTGATGATAATCTCACTGTAGTATTGATGTGTATTTCCCTGATGAGTGATGTTGAGCCTCTTTTCATGTGTCTTTGGAACAAGGGTCACCTTGTGTGTTCTCCTGTGTGCCCCTCTCCCTCTCCCTCTTTCCTCAATGAGGGCTTCCACTCCTCTGCAGCAATGCTGATATATTTCTCCCCAAGCCCCCTCTCTGCACTTCCTACTGTCTTTGATGTGGCTTCTCTCCCTCTATCTGTGAACTTTGCTTTCTGGGGTATTTAGAATGATTGGCAAGTGATCTAGCTATGATTGGCTAGTTCAAAGGCTGAGACTACACGGCTGCCATGCTAGCTCTCTCAGCACACACTAATAAAGAATGTTTCAACCAACTGCTTTGAGATGTATGTGAAAGGCTACACGAAAGACCCTTGGGCAGTGTCGTTTCAGGCAGTAAACCACAAGGCGTGGGTGGCGGCTGGTGGGTGTGTTCAGGGGGTACATATGTGGTGTGTGTGGAGTGGCTGTGATCCTGTTCTGTATAGATGGCACATATGTTGTATATGTGGTTTGTGTCTGCCTATGGCATTTGTGTGGTGAGCGTGGTGTGTGTATGGTGTGTTGGTGGTTTATAGCTGTGTGGTGTAAGTGAGGTCTATGTGTTGTGATTGTACTATATATGTCATGCGTGTATACTCCATGTACAATGTGTGTTCGTGCGTGAGGTTTGTATGGCGTGTGTTTTGCATGTGGTGCCTGTGCAGTTTTGTGGTGTGGCATAGGGGTGGAGTTGGTGTGGTGGTAAGTGTGGTGTGTATGGTGTGCGTGGTTTTTGTGTGTCATATATGTATGGGTTCTCATGGTGTGTGTGTTGTAGATGTGGTGTCTGTGTAGTATGTGTTGTGTGGGATATACGTTCGGCGTGTGTGTGGTGTATATATGGAGTGTGTTTGTGTGGTATAGGTGTGTAGGGTGTGTATACGTGTGTGTGTGGTATGTGTATTGTGTGTAGGAAACAGTAGGTGGAAGATATCTGTGTGATGCGTATGTGGTGTGTATGGGGTGAATGGGTGAGGTGTTTCTGTGGCATTCGTGTGTCATGCGAGATGCTTGTACTGTGTAGGAGTAGTGGAGCCGGGTGGTAGATGTGTCACATTTGTGTCTATATGGGCAGTGTGCGTGATGTCTGTGTAAGTTATGTGTAGAGGAGGTGGCATCTGTCTTCTGTATATGTGGAGTAGGTTCGGTGTGTGTGGTGTGTATGTGGAGTGTGTTTGTGTGGTATACGAGAGGTGGTTTGTTTGGAAATTGTGTGCTGTATACGTGTTGAGTGTGGTAATAAGGTGAGAGGGTTATAACTGGGTGTGTGGGGCATGTGTGATCTGTGTTGGATATGCTTGTGGTATATGCATGGTGTGTGGTGTATATGTGGTGTGTGTAATACATGTGTGTGTACATGGTGTATGTGTGATGTAGGTGCGTATGTAGTATTAATGTGGCCAATGCGGTGTGCAAGGTGTGTGGTATGTGCAGGGTGTGCGAGTCTGTGCGTTGTAAGTGTCTTGGTAACAAACTGTGGTCGTGTGTGGTGTATTTTTCATAAATATTTTGTATTTGTGTGTTGTGTGTTCGTGTATGGTGGTAGGTGTGATACAGGTGTGGTGTTTGTGTGTAATATGTTGTACTGTGTGGTTGCATATTAGTTGCAAGATGGTTTCCCGAAAGTGCAGTTTGACCGAGTTATGTGGCACTCTCTGCATAGTTTCCGCATAAGTTTTCAGACACTGCTGAGTGAAACGAGATGTTAGCTAGGAGATGGTTTACCCACAATGTTCTTTCCCAGAGTTGTTTATACGGCACTTACCTTTGTCGGCCCCGCATAGGTTTCAAACAGTTCTCAGTGAAACAAGATATCAGTGGAAAGACTATGTCAGTACAGTGTTCTTTCACATAATTGAGTATATGGCACTTTCTGCATAGGCACCGCATAGGTTTTCAAACGCTTCTAACTTAGTGAAACCAGATATTAGCTGCAAGAGGGTTTCTCGACAGTGCTTTCAAAGAGTCGAAGTATATGTCACCTTCCTCATCGTTCCCAACAAAGTTCCTGGTGAAACAAGATGTTAGTTGAAAGGTGGTCTCCCAAAGTGCTGCTTGATAGAGTTGAGTATATGGCCCTTTCTGCATAGGCCCCACGTAAGGTTTTCAGACAGTTATCAGTGAAACAAATTGTTGGTTGAAAGATGGTTTCTCCACTGTATTCTTTCAGAGTATCGAATACATGTCACTTTCCACATCGTTCCCCACATAGGCTTTCATACGCTTCTAACTTAGTTATACAAGATGTTGATTGAAAGATATGTTCCCCAAAGTGCAGTTTGACAAAGTTGAGTATATGGCACTTTCCACATAGGCCCCGCATGGGTTTCCAAACACTTCTGACTTAGTGAAATAAGATTTTGGTTGAAAGATGGTTTCTCCATAGGATTTTTTAACAGTCACCTTCCGCATCATTCCCCGCAAAGGTTTTCAAATGATACAAGATGTTAGTTGAAAGACGGTTTCTGCAAAGAGCGGTTTGACAGAGTTGAGTATGTGGCACTTTCGGTAAAGGCCCTGCATAGTTTTTCAAACAGTTCTAACTTAGTGAAATGAAATGTTATAGTTGAAAGATGGTTTCCCCACAGTGTTATTTCATAAGGTTGAGCATATATATGGCACTTTCCGCATAGTTCCCGGATAGGGTGTCAGACACTTCTAATGTAGAGAAACGAGATGTTAGTTGAAAGAACATTTCCCCACACTGTCGTTTCACAGAGTATGTGGTACTTACTTTGTATGCCCTGCATGGGTTTTCAGAGTTCTCAACGAAGTCGATGCGAATTGAAAGAATTTTTCACCACAGCGTTGCCCCACAGAGTGGAGTATATGGGATTTTACGTTTTGGCCCCATAAGGGGTCACAAACACATCCATGATTGTGAAAGCAGACGCTTCTTGAAAGATTCTTTAAACACAGTAGTTTTTCACTAAAGTGAATGGCACTGTCCGGCTAGGCCCGGCATGTGTATTCAAACACTTCTAACTTAGTGAAACTACATGTTTCACTGAAGTGAGTGTATGGCACTTTCCGTCTAGGCCCCGCGTTAGGTTTTCAAGTTTCCAAGTTAGTTGAACCCGACGTTAGATGAAAACGTTGGTTTCCCCCAAGCGCTGTTTGACAGAGCTGGGTATGTGGCACTTGTGTTCCAACACTACTCCCTTAAGTTATACAAGAGTTTAGTTGGAAGATGGTTTCTCTACAGGATTCTTTCACTGTGGCTGGTATATGTCACTTTCCACATCTTTGCCCACGTTGGTTTTCAAACACTTCTAACGTAGTGCAGTTTGACAGAGTTGAGTATACGGCACTTTCCACATAGGCACTAAATCTTTTATAACTTAAAGATTTAGTTGGAAAATGTTTTCCCTGCAGTGTTGGGTCACAGAGTTCAGTACCTGGCACTTTCTGCATAGAGCCTGTGTACTTTTCAAACACTTTTAGTGAAACCAGATGTTAGTCGAAAGATCATTTCACCACAACGTTGTTTCACACAGCTGAGTACATGGCACTTAGCGGTTAGGCTTCTCTTAGGTTTTCAAACACTTCTGAGAGCGTCCAGATAGTAGTTGAAAGACTACTGTGACCGTTTCCCCACAGTGTTGTTTCACAGAGTTGAGTGTACGGCAATATCCGCATAAGCCCCGCCTGTGTTTTCAAACACTTGTAACTGAGTGAAACCAGATGTCAGGAGATTGTCTCCCGACAATGCTGTTTCACAGAGGTGAGTATGCGGCACCATGGTTTTCAAACACCTCTTAGTAAAGCAAGAGATTGTTCGGAAGATGGAGTCCCCACAGTGTTCTAGCACAGTGTTGACTGTATGGTACTTTCCGCATAGGTCCCTCATAGTTTTCAAACATTTTACCTTAGTGAAACCAGATATTAGTTGAAAGATCGTTTCACCACACCTTTGTTTCACAAAGTTAGTTGAGTGTGTGGCACTTAGCGCTCAGGTTTCTCTTAGGTTTTCAAACACTTCTAATGTAGGTAGTTGAAAGACGGCTTCCCCACAGGGTGGTTTCACAGAGGTGAGAATATGGCACTATCCTCATAGACCCAGCATGGCTTTTCAAACACTTGTAACTTGGTAAGTCCAGATGTTAGTTGAAGGACAGTTTCCCCACCATGTTGTTTCACAGAGTTGAGTATGTGACACTTATCTTCATCGCCCTAACCACACAGGTTTGCAACCACTTCTAACCTAGTGAAACCAGGTGTTAGGAGAAAGAAGGTTTTTCCCCCACTGTCTTGTTTCACAGAGCTGAGTATATGGCACTTTTGGTGTAGGCCCCGTATCGTTTTCAAACACACCTAACTTAGTGAACTAAGATGTTAGTTGAAGGACGGTGTCCCCAAAGTGTTGGTTGACACATTTGAGTGTAAGGTACTTTCCGTGTAGGTTCCGCATACGTATTCAAATACGTCTAAAAGTGATGCCGGATGTTATTTGAAAGATGGGTTCACCACACTGGTGTTTTACAGAGTGGAGCGGAGGGCACTTTCTGGGTAGAACCGAATAAGTTTTCAAACACATCTAACTAACTGAAACGAGAGGTTAGCTGACACATGGATTCCCAACAATGTTGTTTCACAGACTTGACTGGCCCTTTCGATGCAGGCCTTGCATGGGTTTTCAAACACACTCTGACTTTGTGAAACAAGGTGTTAGTTGGACAGTAGTTTCATCACACTGATATTCACACTTTTGCGTTTATGGCTCTTCAGGGTTAGGCCTCTCATAGGATTTCAAACACTTCTATCCTACAAAAACCAGATGGTAGTTGAAAGATGATTTCCCCCACTGGGTTGTTTCACAGAGTTGAGTGTATGCCACTATTCCCATAGGCCCCCGCATGTGTTTTCAAACACTTGAAACTTAGTGAAACCAGATATTAGTTGAAAGATCGTTTCACCACACTGATATTCACAGTCTTGAGGCTGTGGCCCTTCAGGGTTAGGCCTCTCATAGGATTTCAACACTTTTAACTCAAGGAAACCAGATGGTAGTTGAAGGACAGTTTCCTCACAGTGTTTTTTCACAGAGTTGAGTACATGGCCCTTTGGGGGTCAGCCCTGCATAGTGTTCAAACACCTTTAGGGAAACAGGATGTTAGTTGGAAGGTGGTTTCTCCACAGTATTCCCTCCCAATGTCGAGTATATGTCAATTTCCCCACGGTTCCCCGCATAAGTTTTCAAGCGATTCTACGTTAGTGATGCAAAATGTTAGCTTCAAAGATGGTTTCCGCAATGTGCAGGTTGACAGAGTTGAGTATATTATATGGCACTTGCCGCCTGGGCCCCGCATGGTTTTTCAAATGCTTCCAACTTAGGGAAATGAGATGTTGGTTGAAAGACCGTTTCACCACACTTGTTTCACAGAGTCGAGTATGCAGCACTTTCTGCAGAAGGCCCAATAAGTTTTCCAACACTTCTAACAGTGAGACAAGATGTTAGTTCAAAGATGGATTCCCCACGGTGTTGTTGGACAGAGTCCAGCATATGGCACCTTCTGCATAGGCCCCGCGTTGGTTTTCCAACAACTCTAACTGAAAGGTGATTTTGGTTGAAAGATCGTTTCCCCACAATGTTATTTCCCAGAGCTGAGTGTGCAGCACTTTTGGCGTAGGCCCCTCATTGGTTTTTAAATAATTGCAACCTAGGGAAACTTGATGTTAAGTGAAGGACAGTTGCCCTAAAGAGCTGCTTGATAAAGTTGAGTATATGGAACTCTGCACCTGGGCTCCGCAAAGGTTTTCAAACACTTCTAACAGGGAAATGAGATGTTAGTTCAAAGATGTCTTCCCCACAGTGCTTCACAGAACTGAGTACATGGCACTTTCCGCATATGCGGAAAACTTGGGTTTTCAAACACTTCTAACTTCGTGAAACCTTATGTTAGTTGAAAGATGGTTTCTCCACCCTGTTGTTTCACAGAGTTGAGTAGAGGGCAACCCCTTCATAGTTCCCCGCGTGGCTTTTCAAGCACTTCTAAGTGAAACAAGATGTTAGTTGAAAGATGGATTCCCCGAAGTGTTGTCTGACAGAGTTGATTATATGGCACGATCTGCATAGGCCCTGCATTGGTTATCACATACTTCTAACGTAGAGTTAGTTTGAGTTGAGTTGAGAGAGTTGAGTACATGGTACTTTCCATGTGGACCCCGCATGGGTTTTCTAACAATTCTCATTTATTGAAACCAGATATTTGCTGAAAGATTGGTTTCACCACAGTCTTTTCTCACAGAGTCGAGTATATGCATTTCCGCATAAGCCCCGCATAGGTATTCAAACACTTCTCGTTTACTGAAATAAGATGTTAGTTGACGGGTGGGTTCCCCACAGTGTTTCATACACTTCAGAATATGGCACTTTCGGTTTAGTCCCCACGTGGGTTTTCAACTAAATCTATCCTAGTGTAACAGGATGTTGGTTGATAGAAGGCATCACCACACTGGTGTTTCACAGGCAGTTTCAGTGTGGGCCCCACGAGCGTTTTCAAACACTTCCAACTTCGTTGAACCAGGTGTCATTTTGAAAATTGGTTTGTCTGCAGTGATGTTTCGCAAAGTGAGTAAAGGCCGCTTTCGTTATACTTCTATGTCTAGGATCTCAACGCTTCTAACTTTGTGAACATGTTAGTTGAAAGATGTTTCAGCACAGTGATTTGGCACAATGTTGGGCATGTGGCGCTTTCCGTAAGTACGCCATTTTTCAACACGCATCTTGTTCCACTGAGAAGTGTTTGAAAACCTATGAGGGAAACTATGAGGAAATGGCATATACTCGACACTGACTTTCAACTCACATACACATCTTCACCAAGATGAAAGTGTTTGAAAATCTATGCAGAGCTTATGCTGAACATGCCATACATCAACTCTGGGAAACAACAGTTTACTGACAGTTTACCATCATTCAGCTAACCTCTCGTTTCACAATGTTGAGAGTTTGAAAATCCACGCGGGACCTACAGGGAAAGTGGCGTATACTCAACTCTATGAAACAACACTGTGGGGGGAATGATCTTTCACCCACCATCTGGTTTCACTAAGAGTTGTTTCAAAAGCAAGTCGGGGACTATGCAGAAAGTGCCTTATACTCAAATCGGTGAAACAACAGTGTGGGGAACGATCTTTCAACAAACCTTCGGTTTCACCAACTTAGAAGTGGTGGGAAACTTACGCGGAGAACTCCGAGAGACGTGCCATACACTCAACTCGGTGAAACCACGCTGTGGTGACAACGTCTTTCAACTACCATCTGATTCCACTAATTTAGAAATGTTTGAAAACCCATGCGGGCAACTATGCGGAAAGTGCCATTACTCAACTCTGTGAAACAACATTGTGGGATAACCATCTCTCAATTAGCAGCTTGTTTCCCTAAGTTAGAAGAGTTTCAAACCTATGCTTGGGGACGATGAGGAAAGCGACAAGGACTCGGCTCAGTTAAAAAGTACTGTGGAGAAACCATCTTGCAACTAACATAAGGTTTCACTCTGTTAGAAGTGTTTGAAAACCTATGCGAGGCCTATGCATAAAGTGTCATATATCCAACTCGGGCAAACAACACTGTGGGGCAACCATCTTTCAACCATCATCTTGTTTCACCACGTTAAAAGTGTCTAAAAACTCACGCAGGGGCACTTTTGTGCTCACTTTTGTGCCCGGTGAAAGAGTTGTCTGATGGAAACATCTATCAACTACCATCTGGTTTCTGTAACTTAGTGTGTTTGAAAACCGCAGCGGGGCCCACATCAAATGTGCCATATACACGACTGTATGAAGCATTGTGGGGAAACCATCTTTCAGCTAACAGCTCGTTTCACTACGGGACAAGTGTTTGAAAACCCATGCAGGGCCTAGGTGGAAGAAGCCATATACTCAACTCTGAAACAACACTGTGAGGTAACCATCTTACAATTAACACCTTGTTTCCCCAAGGGAGAAGAGTTTGGAAACATGCACACGTCCTACACGGAAACAGCCATATACTCATACTCATAAACACTGTGGGGGAAACCATCTTTCAAGTGTCGCCTTGTTTCATTAAGTTACAGGAGTTTGAAGACCCATGTGGGGCCTAAGGGAAAAGTGCTTTATACCTAACTTTGCAAAACAAGACTGAAAGAAAACATCTTTCAACTATTATCTCTTTGTCACAAAGTTAGAGGTCTTTGAAAACCCATGCCTGGCCGATGCAGATGGCTCTATATAGTCTGTGAAACAACCCTTTGTGAAACCTCTTTCAACTAACATCTTGTTTCACTAAGTTACAGTGTTGTAAAACCCATGCAGGGTTTATGCGGAAATTGCCATAAACGTAACTGTGAAAAAACAATGTGGTGAAAGCTTCTTTAACTACCATCTCATTTCACAAAGTTACAAGTGTTTGAAAACCTATGCAAGGCCTAGCAGGGAAAAGTGCCATAAACTCAACTCAGTGAAACACTTGGGAAAACAATCTTTCATTTAACATCTGGTTTCACCAAATTACAAGTGTTCGAAAATACACACGGGGCCTATAGGGATTGTGCCTTACACTCAACTCTGTGAAACGACCCTCTGGGGAAACCGTCGTTCCACTACCCCCGGCTGTCACTAAGCTAAAAGTGTTTGAAAACGTACGAGGGGCCTATGCACGAAGTGCCACATACCTAACTCTGTGAAACATTACAGTGGTGAAACCATCTCTCAACTACCCTCAGGCTTCACTAAGTTAGAAGTGTTTGAAATCCCAGGCGGGGCTTATATGAGAAAGTGCCATATACTCAACCCAGTGAAATAACACTTGGGGAAAACAATCTTTCACTCAACATCTGGTATCACTAAATTGCAAGTGTTGGAAAACGCCTGTGGGGCCTTGGTGGATAGTGCCATACACTCAACTCTGTGAAAAAACACGGTGGCAAAACCAATTTTTGTTACACGAAGTCAGATTTGTTTGAAAACCCATGCGGGACTACACCAAAACTGACACGTACTCAACCATGTGAAGCAACAGTGTGGTGATTCCATCTTTAAACAAATGTCTGGTTTCACTAAGGTAGCACTGTTTGAAAACACTTGTAGGGGCTACAAGGAAATTGGCGTATATTCAACTCCGTGTAACAAACAAACACACACTATGGGGAAACAGTCTTTCAACTAACCTCTTGTTTCACTAAGGTAGAATTTTGAAAACACTTGCGGGGCTTATGCATTGACATTTTATTCAACTCTCAAAAAACACTTTGCAGAAACCATCTTTCAACTAACAACTCATTTCACTCTGTTAGAAGGGTTGGAAAACCTACGCGCGGCCTATAAGGAAAGGGCCATTTACTCAACTCTGTCAAACGACACTCTGGTGACACCAACTTTCAAAAACCATCTAGTTTCATTAAGTTAGTAGTGTTGGAAACCCATACAGGGCTTCCACGGAGCGTGACATATACTCAGCTCTATGAAACACTGTGGGGAAACAATCTTCCAAGTAACCTCTTCTTTCACTAAGTTAGAAGTGTTTGAAACCCTTTGTGGGTCTTATGCACAAAGTTCCATAACCTCAACTCTGCCAAGCAGGCAGCCTTTTGGGGATACCGTCTTTCAACTTACATCTTGTTTTACCAAATTACAATTGTTCAAAAATCTTTGTGGGGAATGATGGAAGAAAGTGACCATATACTTGACTGGAAAAAATTCTCTTGAGAAACCATCTTTCAACTCATATCTGGTTTCATTAATTTAGAAGTGTTTTAAAACCCTATATGGGGCTTATGGAGAAAGTGCCATATCCTCACCTCTGTCAAGCAACCCTGTGGTGAAACTATCTTTCAACTAACATATGGTTACACTAAGGTAAAAGTTTTTGAAAATATTTGCGAGAAATTATGAAGAAGTGCCATATACTCAGTTGTGTTTGACAATACTGTGGAGGAACCATCTTTCAAATAACTTCTTGTTTCACGAAGTTAGACGTCTTCCAAAACCTATGCGGAAAACATAGGGGAATGGCACAGACACAGCACTGTGAAATAACATTGTGGGGGAGCCTTCTTTCAACTAATCTCTTGTTTCACTAAGCAACTAGTGTCTGAAAACCTACGCGGGCAACTCTGACGCAAGTGCCATACACTCTGTGAAAACAGACTGTGGACAAACTGTCTTTCAACATCTTTCTTGAAGTAGGAAGTGACTGAAATTCTAGGCCTGAACGTATAATGACATTGCCACACACTCACCTCCTTGAAGGAACACCATGGAGAAACCATCTTTCAGCTAACGTCTGGTTTCTTATTGAGGGGTGTGTGAAATCTTTTATAGGGAACCGAAATGACTTATACTTAATTCTGGAAAAACACTATCGCGAAACCTTCTTTCAGCCAAATTTTGCTTTCACTGTTTCCACATGTGGAAAACTAACAACTTTCACGACGTTAGAAGTGTTCAAAAATCTAGGCCTAAATATATAATGACAGCGACATCCTCTGAACTCCTTGAAATTAAACAATGGAGAATCCTGTTTCAACTAACGTCTGGTTTCAAATGAAGAGGTGTTGGAAACCCTTTATAGAGAACTATAAGGATCTTATACTTAATTCTGAAAAAAAAAATCTATCCAGAAACGGTCTTTCAACCAGCTTCTCGTCTCACGTCTAAACGTGTTGAAAAACCTATCCTGAGAAATTATAGAGTGCCTTATAATCAACACTGTGAGGTCACCTTCTGGAAGAACCATCTTTCAACTAATCCTTTGTTTCCTTCAGAAGTGCTTGATATCCTATGAGGACAGTGACATGTACTCGACTCTGTGAAAACAGAGTGGAGAAATGACCTTTAAATAACATCTCGGTTCACTAACTTAGAAGTGTTTGAAAATCTAGGCCTCAATGTCAAATGAGAGTGCTATAGGCTCCACTCCTCGAATTAAAATCTTGTCGAGAACCCTTTGTCTTTCAACTAACGTCCTGTCCTGCTTCAAAGTTAGAAGTGTTTGAAAACTTTTACAGGGAACTCTGGGGAAAGGGTCACAATCTTAACTCTGTGAAAAAAACACAACTAACTTCTTGTTTCACTGGGTCGGACTAGTTGGAGACTCGATGCAGGGAACTATAAGGAAACTGCCATATACTCAACATTGGGAGAAAACAGCGTGGGGGAAACCACCTGTTTCACTAGGTTAGGTGTTTGATAACGTACACTGGGAACTCTTAAGAAAGGGCCAAATACACAACTCTGAGAAAACACAAAAGTTTCAAACCAACTTCTTCCTTCAGTGGGTGAGAAGTCTTTGAGTCTCTGTGGGGGAAGTATGAGGAGAGTGCCATGAACTTCACTCTGTGAAACAACACTGTGCAGAAAGCACTTTGCAGACAAGTTCTTGTGTCCGAAACTGCATTTTTTAAATCAAACCGACGTAATATAAGGAAATTGCCATATCCGCACTCTGAGAAACACTGGGGAGAAGCCATCTTTCAACTAACATCACGTTTCAGTAAGTTAAACGCTAAGAAACTAACACCGGGGAACAGGGCTTTCAACTCTTGTTGACCCCACTTAGCTAGTCATGTTTGACGACCTGTGCGTGGAATTACAAGAAAGTCCGTATACTCAGTTCTGTTTGATAATACTGTGGAGACGGCATCTGTCAAATAACTTCTTATTTCACGACCTTAAAAGTCTTTCAAAACCTATGCAGAAAATATAGGGGAATTAATGTCACTGACCCCACTTCCGTGAAATAATATTGTGGGGGGAAACACTTCAACTAATTCCTTGTTGCACTAAGCAAAAATGGTCTGAAAACCTATGCTGGCAACTAGGGGGAAAGTGTAGATTCTCCACTCTGTGAAAACGCCGTGAAGAAACGACCGAAGACAAGTGCCATAGATTCAACAGTGTAAAGAAATCATTTTTACACTAACACCGTGTTTCATTGAGTTAGAAATGTTTGAAAACCTATGCGGGGAACATTGAGGAAAGTTCATTTACTCAACTCTATGAAAAAAAAAAAAAAAACCACTGTGGACATACCAACTCTCAACTAACGTCGTTTTTCACGGAGTTGGAAGCGACTAAAAATCTAGGGCTAAACGTATAATGACAGCGCCATACACTGAACTCCTTGAAGGAAAACCATCTTTCAAAAAAAGTCTGGGTTCAAATTGAGTGGTGTTTGAAACCCTTTACAGGGAACTATAAGGAACGGACCTCGTGCTTAATTCGGAAAACCCACTATGGCGAAAGGTTCTTGCAACCAACTTCTTTCACGAAGTTAGATGTGTTGGCAAAACTATCCCGGCAACTATATAAAGTGCCATCTACTCAACTCAATGAAAGACCATGGTGGAAGGGACCATCCTTCAACTAATTCCTTGTTTCACTAAGAAGTGTCTGAAAACCTAGGCGGGGAACTATGAAGACAGTGACCTAACCTCAACTCTGAAAAAACGCGGCGGGGAAGCCACCTTTCAACTAACTTCTTGTTTTGCTGAGTTACAAGTCTTTGTGATGTAAGCGGCAAACTCTGAGGCAAGGGCCATATACTCAACTCTGTTTTACACACAACATTGTGCCGAAACCATTTTTAAACTAACATCGTGTTTCATTGAGAAGTGTTTGAAAACCTAAGCGGGGAACATTAGGAAAAGTTTCCTGTACTCAACTAGGGAGGCGAGGGGGCGGGGGAACCCTTTGGAAAAAGCCATTTGTCAATTAACTTCTTGTTCTAGTGAACAAGTGTGAAGTGTTAGAAAAACTATGCGGGAAATGATATAGAAAGGGTCATAGACTCAACTCTGTGAAAGAACTCGGTTGGGAAGGCTTCTTTCACCGAATATCTTCTTTCACGAAGTTAGGAAAGTTTGAAAATTAGGCCTAGATGTATAATGTGAGTTGCTATATGCTCAACTCTGAAACTAAACCGTCTTTCAGCTAACGCTTTGTTTCAGAGTTAGAAGTTTCTCAAAACCTTTACAGGGATCTATAAGGAAAGGACAATATACTGAACTCTGAAAAAACACTGTGGAGAAAGCATCTTTCAACTAACCTCTTCTTTCCCCAGCTGAGAAATGTTTGAAATCTAGGCCTGAAGGTATAATGACATTTACCATACTCTCAGCTCCATGGAAAAAACGTCTTTCGATTAACATCTTGTTTCACTACCTTAGAAGTGTTTGAAAACCTATGTGAGGAACTCTAAGAAGAAAGTGCCATATCCTCAACCCTGTGAAACAATGTTGAGAAACTGCCTCTCAACTAACATACCAAACTATTATCTTGTTTCACATACACCGCACTATACCCAATATTTAGCCAACACTCACCAAGGTCTTCTCACCAAGCACACTCCACACACACACACACATACCTCTTAACACACCACAAACACCCCACTTCAACCTCCCACAGTGCCTAGGAAACACATAAAAACCAAACATATCACACACAGACAAAACCCACCACAATATACCGCAAGTACCACACACATTCAAACCTCCTATGTACAACACTTTTATACTGCTTAAAACTCGGACGGGACACACACTTCATTTGTAAACGACACACACAGTTTCCATGTAACATACCCAATCCACTACAACACACGTTCAGAATATCCATCACACAGTCCAAATACCTCACAAACATCACACTACCTATGCAGCACACGTATTCCACAAACACACTTCACTTATACCATGCACAAAAATTCACACCCCACACATACACCAGAGACATGCTGCTTATAAACCACATGCGCACGCCCTTTCCATACACCACACACGTAGCAAACACAACACCTCAATGCTCCGCATATAGCCTGCTACATTTCTTCTGCCCCTACCTGCCAATGGGATGGCAGGAAAGACATCAAAAGCCAGGGCTTTCCCTCTCTATTTGAGGGAAGAATAGAGGCCTCGTGATGACAGTGCTTTGGGTGTGGCCTGGACCGAGGTCCCTTTACCAAAGGCCATGGCTGTTTCTAACTCTTGAGACAGTCAACTTGCTTAAAGATTGTATCAGTCACTTCACTCTCAACAGTCTCCCATTCATTCCCATCTCTGATGAAGACCTCTAGCACGCCAGTTATCATTTTGAACCCCTTTGATCTACTTCCAAATGAGTTTCTCCCTGGGCTGCATTCCAAGTGAGTCTCTCAGAGGAACAGCCTCTGCTTTCAAGTGGAGTGTGGTGAAGTCCTTGGGAGTGTGCAATGGGTTTTGTAAGAGGACCCCCCCCCCCCGTTCATCTGGCTTCAGAAGTATATGGACATCAAGAGGCCTGACTCATTGAAGATGCCCATTGGCGAATGTTGGTATGAATCCTGAGCCAGAGGTTGCAAGAGAGAGCTGGCCTCTTTTGTGGGCTGAGAGGAAATGAAGCGAGGCGTCTCCTTTCAAGAATAATCCAGTTCCCATTTGGAATGTCGAGCTTTGGTCCACCTCCTAGTCATTTTCTTCCTATGGCTGTCCTTCGAAATAAACTTTTGCTCACATATAGGGGCCACAGAACTGTCCTTCACTCAGCTGGCACCCTGGGGTAAGCCACAAACTCCCACTCTGGCCCTGTGCCCAGTGAGGGCTTTTTGACTCTGCTATACCAAAGGAACAACGGCCTCTGACTGGATGGTGCTTGGCCTGCTCTGGTAGACAAGGTGAAGGGGAGCTGTCTGGCTTCGCTCACCGGCTTGATTGAGTGGGTTTCATTTTGAGCAGCAGCCAGTTTACACATGGGCAGTATGAACCACGTGTGGGTCAGCATGAGAAGAGCCCCTTCCAGAATAAGGAATAAAGTCCTCGTTCCGGACACCTGAGCAAGAGCCAGCAGCACCCAATAGCCACATCTCAAACACTGCTGCCTCCAACAACTGAATGACAGAGATCCTGGAAGGGACAGACAAAGCTAGCAATCTCTAGCTCCTGAAGAAAGACTACAGGCGTCTTGATGGCAAGGTTCTTGTGTGTGGTCTTTCAGAGGGCTCCCTTTGCCTAAGCTGAGAGGCATCTCTTATTCCTGATACAACCAGGTTCCAGGTTGATGGGAGACTGTCAGTCATTTCAGTCTCAACGTTCTCCAAATGTCAGCTCCGATGAAGAACAGAGGCACCCTGGGTCTCCATGGACACAACTTGGCTCTCTGAGAAGAAAATAAGGTTCTATTTACATCCAGTGTCTGAGAGACATACTGTCCTCCTTCAAGATGGAGTCTGCCAGTGTCCACATTATGGTGATGTAGGATTTGCTTGGGCCCCTCTCAATGTGCTATCAGAAATGTGTGGCCAACCAAAACCCTAGGGTATTTGAAGGTGCTCAGGGACAATGCTTGTGGGGAGGCTAATCCACCAGTTAGGGGCCGATCACACCTCCTTTGTGAGATGAGAGAAAGAGAAGGCCGATACCTATTTCCTAGATTTCCACCAAGGCCCTTTGTTAATGCAGGACCATGATTGACCTCATAGGGATTCTGATCCCACTGCTGCTTTTCTAACTTGTTCTCACATCACACACCAAGACCAAGGGGCTCTCCCTACCAAACAACGTCCAAGGATGGGAGTTGAGTTTCCAGGCCTTTCCTGAGTCAATACAGAGCTCTCAGAGTGGGGTACCTGACAGGACAGCTAGCACGCATGTCCCTGAGCCCTCGGTGCATAGCAGGCCTCAGTATCATGGGAATGGGTAGCCACATGAACCCGTGACCTTACTTGACTGAGATACCCTCATTTGGAAGAAAAGGCAGACTGTGAATGTGCAGCTTGCTTCAGGCACTGACCAGCACACAAAAAGCCTTTTGAATACATGGTGCACCATAGCCTCGTTCAAACCTACCGATCATCACAGGGAAGCCATAGTCCTCATGACTCAGAATAACTGCTGCCCCTATCTCCGGACACGATGCGAAGAAGGCCAACAGAAGCCAAAGCTTCCCACTATTTCTTAAGGGATAATGTGGGCTTCTTGGTCACAGGGCTGCAAGGGGCAACTTTTGAGGCACTCCTTGAGCCAAGCTGACAAAGGGTTCTTCTGATGCCTGAGCAAGCCAGCGTGCTAATATCTTGTGCTGGGCAGATTATTCTAAGCATTACCCAAATCTCAGCCTTAAGGAAGAACTTTGGCCCTCGGTGCATCACGTTTCATGACATTGCTTTAATTCTTCACCACGGTTCCTCTTGTGATTCCCCCCAGATCCAGTCACTCAGAGTCACAGCACCGACTTGTGACTTGTGGCATAGGTTGAGCCAAAGGGGCCCTGGCATTTTGGTTTCAGGACTCCATGGGCCTCCGGGGTCCTAGGCCTTTAGAAGGGGGTCCAGCTGAGAAGTGTGTATGGGTGGTCGGCCAGAGGCAATAGGGGGGAGATGGCCTCCATGCCCAGGGAAAACGAAGTTTAACATGTCCCACCCAAACCGAGCACATTCTCATTGGATGGAAATGTTGAATGCATATTGGTCCAGGTTAGAGCCTTTCTCTCTCCGTTACTGCCCTTCTGCCTGAGTCTTCGTCCAACCTTAGGAGCCACGGAGCAGGCACTCACTCGGCGGGCACCAAGGGGTGGGCTTCGGGCTGCCACTCAGTCCCGAGCCCAGTGACAGCCATGAGCATCGGCTATCCCAAAGGAGGAGCTCCTATCGCTGAGCTTGGTGAATGGCGGTTTGTAACATGAGGTGAGGAAGTGAGCAAACTTGCCTCATTGCTCTGCCTGATGGAGGGGCCTTCCGCCTGAAAAGCAGACAGTTCACACAGGAGCAGGAGGCTCCAGAGGCTGGTCAGCACAGAAAGAGCCCTTTACAGGGAGAGGGCCCCAGTGCCCCTTTCCACACTGTCGGAGGAAGACCTGGGGGGCACCTGACTACACCAACTGTCACTGCTCACTCCATTCAGTGATGGGAAAAGGAAGGAAAGCAACGCCCAGGGCTCTCTAGGCCCTTCTGAAGGAAGAAGGCAGCCCTTTTGCTGACACGGCTCCCAGTTGTGGATGCTACAGACACTGTTGCTTAAGGCTTCTGGTGTGTCCTCTTCTTCCCTTAACCAGGTTGCCAGGAGCTGCTTCTGGACCCTTCCTTCTCCACATAATTTCCCTTTCAAACTCTGAAGAGCTCTGACCCTCTTTCTCCACCTTTACACATCTTTGCTTTCTTGTAGAAGCAAGATTCTCCCCATCATCCGTTCAGTCATTGTCTCACGGTGATATCCTCTGCCTTTCACAAGGGAGTCTGATTCAGTCCTGGAGACTGGGGGAAAGATTTTGGCCACAGGGTTCATTCCTCATCAATACAATGGGTTCCAGAAGTATGTGGTCACTCAGGGACCCAGGCCAATGGAAGGGTCCCCTCAGAGGGTGTTTTTCTGTCGGTTGGGCAAGAGATTTGGGTATGGAGCTGGCTTTCTTCTGGGCCAAAGAAGTGAGACACTTCCTTTCCAAGTGGCTCCCAACTCCTACTGTGTATGCCAAACTTTGGACCCCCTTATGCCCATTGCCTTCACCTTGCTGCATTTCCAACCTTTTTTTTTCTCCCTTAGGAGCTATGGAGCTATCAGAAGCTCAGGTAGCTCAGCCGAGTATGCATCAAACTCCCACTCTGCTCCTGTGCTCAATGAGAGCCCTCAGGCTCTGAAATAACAAAGGAAAGATGGTCTTTATTCCCTGGAAGATTGGTGACTGGTATGAAGGGGGAAGGGGAGCCAGCTTGCTTCACTATCCTGGATGACCGTGTTGTGTTCCTTGTGAGAAGCAGACGGTTTGCCCATGAACAGTCCGGACAAGGCGAGTGTCAGCCCAGGGGAAACCCTTTCCAGGAACAGGGGACGATTTCCTTGTTTCACACTCTTGAGTAAGAGCCAGCAGAACTAAATACTTAGAGCTCAGAACTGGGGTCTCGATCAACTGATAGAACATGTGGGAGGGACAGACATAGCCAAAAATCTCTGTCTCCTACGATCAGAATAAAGGGCACCCAGGTGTATTCCTTCAGAGGGCTCCCATTGCCTACCCCACAAGCACTGCTTATTTTGGCTACAACCAGGTTGGTAGGAGACTGTTCTGGGTACTTATTCTCAAAATTCTCCACATCCCATATGTGAGGAAGCACTTTGGCAGTCTGTGTCTCAAGCTCCACCACTTACCGTTGTCTTCAAAAGTGGTGCTGCATGGTGTTTATCAGAGCCAGTGCCTTTGAATAATATCGTCTTCTTTCAGCTTTGGTGTCCAGTGTAGTCCCTGTGGTTATGATCTAGGTATTGCAATGGGCCCCTCTCGTTTTGGTTTCAGAATTATGTGACCATCTCCAAACCTAGGCTGTATGAAGGTTCCCAGGCGGAATGCTTGTGCTCGTGGTTAGTCTCAGCCAGAAGGTAGCAGTAGATGCTGCCTCATGTGTGCTTACAGGGTGATGGAAGATGGATATCTCTTCCTCGATTTCACCAGGGGCCTTTTGAATGCAGAACTTTGACATCCCCTGGTAGTCATTCTTATCTCATTTCTGCTTTTCTCTCTTGACCTCACTTCACACACCAAGACCATGGGGCGGCCGTGTAAACAAGTGAGTTGCAAGGATGCACGTTCCAGAACATTCCCGAGTCTAGACAGGGCTCTCAGAGTCGGATATCGCTGAAGAGACCTATACATTCTGTCCGTGAGCCGTCAGTTCATAGTAGGCTACTGTATCACGGGAATGGGTAGCCACATGGACCCCTGATCCTAATGGATGGACATACCCTCAGGCAGAGGAAGAGACAGGATGTGCCTGCGGCCTGCCGCATGACTTGAGCAGAGAACTCCAAGTCTCTGGAACGTCTTCTGCACCAGGCCTTGTTCTCATCACTCAGTCCTCCCATGGAAGCACATTTTTCCTATCTCAGTGTCACTGGGGCCCTATCTTCTGATACGATGGGCAGAGAAGCACACAAAAAGCCACAGTTTCCCTCTACTTCTTGGGGAAGAACGTGGATCTCTTGTTCACAGGGCTCCGAGTGGCTCCCTTTGCCCAAAACCTGTAACCAAATCCCACAAAAGATCTGATTTGTGAGCAAGCCAGCTTGCTAATACATTGTGATAGTTTGTTCTCAACATTATCCCATTCCCATCCTTAATGCAGAACTCTTGCCTTAGGCTTATCAAATCTCATGATATTGTTGTTTATATATCAAGGTATGCCTTGGGCCCCATACGTTTCAGTCTTGCACAGTAATCGATCGGTCTTGCAAAAGTCCAGTGTGGACCAGCCCGTGTGTCGTATGTTAGAGGGTGAGGTAAAAAGGGGCCGGCATATTTGTTGCAGGACTACATGGACATCCCAGAGCGTCAGGGCAAGGTAAGGGGGTCCAGCCGAGATCTGTTTGTGTGGAGGATGGGCCAGAGGTATTAGGCGCACGCTGGCCTTCATGCTGGGCCTAGGGGGAAGGAAGTTTAACATGTCCGGTCGACGTTGATCACATTCCCATTCTCTGGAAATGTTGCACACTTTGGTCCTGGCTGCAGCCATTCACTTTCCTTTAATGTCTTTCTGACTGGTTCTTTGTTCACCCTTATGAACCACGGAGCTGGCACTCACTCAGCAGGCACCAAGGGGTGGGCGTCGGCTACCCACCTGGTCGCCTGCTCAGTGACAGCCATGAGCATCATCTACCCCAAAGGAGAATAGTCCTCGTATCCCTGAGCTTGGTGATGGGCTGTTTGTAGCAAGAGGTGGGGAAAGGAGCAAACTTGCCTCATTGCTCTGCCTGATGGAGGGGCCTCCCTTCTGAAAAGCACAAAGTTCACACAAGAGCAGGAGGCTCCAGAAGCTTGTCAGCTCAGAAAGAGCCCTTTACAGCAAGAAGGCCCCGATGCCCCTTTCCACTCTCTGGGGCAACAGTGGGGGCCACGTGACGGCCACAGCAGTGTCACTGCTCACTCCTTTCAATGATGGGAAAAGGAAGAAAAGCAAAGTCCAGGACTCTCTAGGTCCTTGTTCCACTGTTTTCATTACATGGCACTTTCCGAATGCATAGGACCCTCCTAGGGTTGGGAAGTTTTTCTCAATGCAACCAGAACTTCGTTGAAAAATTCTTTCTCGACCGTCTTGTTTCACGGAGTTGAGTGTATGGCCCTTCACGCATAGACCCCCGCATGGGTTTTCAAACACTTTTTTTCCAAACTGAGTGAAACAAGATGTTAGATGGAAGATCGTTTGTCCACAGTATTCTCTCACAGTGTCGAGTAAAGGTCCCTTTGAAACAACACCGTGCGGAAACCATCTTTCAACTAACACGTCGTTTCACTAGGGTAGAAGTGTTTGGAAACCTATGCGGAACCTATGTGGAAAAGGCCATATACCGAAATCTGGGAATTTACACTGTGGGGTAACCCGTCTTTCAGCTAACGTCTTGTTTCGCTAAGGGAGAAGGGTTGGAAAACCTATGCACGGCATATGCCGAAAGGGACATATACTAAACTTTGTGAAAGAAAAAAAAAAAAAAAAACCACTGTGGAGACGCAGTGTCTTTCAACTCACATCTGGTTTCACAAAGTTAAGATAGTTTGAAAACTTATGAGTCACTCACAGGGAAAGGGCCACATACTCAACTCTGTGAAACAACACTGTGGGGGAAGACATCTTTCACCTAATATCTGGTCTCCCTAAGTGAAAAGTGTTTGACTACACATGCGGGGCCTAGGCAGACGGTGCCATAGACTCAACTCTGTGACACAACACTGGGGTGAAAGAATGTTCCAAAAAACATCTGGTTTCTCTAGGCTCGGTGTGTTTGAAACCCCTGACGGGGCCATCACGTAAAGTGCCATACACTCCCCTCTGTGGTAAAACATTCTTTCAACTAACATCTGATTTCAGTGAGAACTGTTTGAAAACCGATGCGGGGGGCCTACACGGCAAGTGCCATGTACGCAACTCTAAGAAGCAACAATGGGGAGGGAACCATCTTTCAACTAAACCTCTCGTTTTCACTAGGTTAGAAGAGTCTGAAAGACTAGACGGGGCCGATGCCGAAAGTGCCATATACTCAGTTCTATCACGCTGCACTGTGCGGAAACCATCTTTCAACCAAATGCTGCATCACGGAGTTAGAAATATTTGACAATCCATGCACGGAACGATGTGGAAAGTGACATATACACGACACTGTGAGAGACTCCTGTGGACAAACCATCTTTCCGGTAACATCTCGTTTCACCAAGTTAGAAGTGTTTGAAAGCCTATGCAGGGCCTATTCCGAAAGTGTCATGCTCTTTGAAACCACTCGTGGAAACAACGCGGCGAAACAGTCTTTCGACTAACATCTGGTTTCGCTAATTAGGTGAGTACCGCTTGAAACCTATGCGTGGACTACAGGGTAAAAGTGCCGTACACTCAACGCGGAGGAACAACACTGAGGGGAAACCATCTTTCAACTAACATCTCCTTTCACTGTTGCAAGTGTTTGAGAAAGTAAGCGGGCCTATGCCCAGAGTGCCGCACACTCAACTCTCGAACTGCACTTTGCAGAAACCATCTTTCAGCTAACATCTTGTATGAAAATTGTTAAAAACCTATGCAGGGAACGATGTGGAAAGTGACATACAGCCTAGGCTGGGAGACAATACTGTGGACAAACCGTCTTTCAACGAGCCTCTTGTTTCATTAAGATAGAAGCGTCTGAAAACCCATGCAAGGAAGTAGGAGGACAGTGCCATAAACCAACAATGTTACCGAACCATCTTTCCACTTACACCATGTTTCACTAAATGAAAAGTGCTGGAAACCTATCGGGAGTCTAAGCGGAAAGTGCCATCCACTCAACTGTGCGAAAACACTGTGGGGAAGCCATCCTTCAACTACTATCTTGTTTCATTACCTTGGAAGTTGTTGGACAACCTAGCACAGCCTATGAGGAAAGTTACATGTACTCAACTCTGTCAAGTAGCACTTTGGGGAAATTATCTTTCAACTACCATCTCGTTTCCCTAAGGTAGAAGTGTTTGAAATCCCAGGCGGGGACTATGCGGGTAGTGCCATATCTTCTACTCTGTGAAACACTGTGGGGATCCCGTCTTGCAAGGAAGATCTCTTGTCACAAAGTTAGACGTGGTAGTAACCATATAAGGGGCCTGGGTAGAGTGTCATATACTGAACTCTGTGAAACAACATTGTAGGGAAACCATCTTTCAACTGACATGTCCTTTCACTAAGAGTTGTTGAAGAGCAATGCGGGGACTAAGTAGAGAGTGTCATATACTGAATTCTGTGAAACAACACTGTGGGGAAACCCTCTTTCCACTATCTCGTTTCACTAAGAATTGTTTCAGAAACTGTGAGAAGCCAATGTCGGACGTGCCATAGCCTCAACTCTGTCAACCAGCACTTTGCAAGCACTAGTGTTTTGAAACTCTCTTTCAACTCTCATCTGATTTCACCAGGTGAGAACTGTTTGAAAACCTATTCGGGGCCTAGGCCAAAAGGGCCATATACTCAACCACGTCGACCAGCACTTTGCAAAAAAACAATCTATCAACTAACAATCTTGTTTCCCTAAGTTAGAAGTATCTGAAAACATACGCGGGGAACGCTGCAGAAAGTGACATATACACGACTCTGTGAGAGAATACTGTGGACAAACCG
This sequence comes from Panthera pardus, assembly GCF_024362965.1. Taxonomy (NCBI): domain Eukaryota; kingdom Metazoa; phylum Chordata; class Mammalia; order Carnivora; family Felidae; genus Panthera; species Panthera pardus. Next base: position 51,011 of record NW_026526769.1, read on the forward strand.
CCTTTCAACTACCATCTTGTTTCACTAAGAAGGATTTGAAAACCTATGCAGGAACTATGCGCAAAGGTCCATATATGGACACTGTGAACACTGTGAACAAAGCATCTTTCACCTAACTTCTGGCTTGAAGTTAAAATAGTTTGACAACCTATGGATCACCTACAAGGAAAGAGCCATATGCTCATCTCTCGAAACAACACTGAGTAGTAACCACGTGTCATCTAAGATCTGATTTCACTAAATTAGAAAAGCTTGACAACCAGTGCGGGACCTAGGCAGATAGTGCGATATACTCCAGTCTGTGAAACAGCACTGGTTGGAAACACTCCTCCAACTCTCATCTGATTTCACTAAGTGAAGACTTTTTGAAAACCCTTTCGGGGCCTATGCCAAAAGTGACCTATACTTCACTCTGTGAAAGAACACTGTGGTGAAACAATCTTTCAACTAACATCTGGTTTCCCTGAGTGAGAAAGACTTCTTTAAAAACCTAGGCGGGGCCTTCACAGTAAGTGCCATATACTCAAGTTTGTGAAAAAGCACCGTGGGGAAGCCATCTCTCACCTGCCATCTAGTTTCTCCAAGTTAGAAGGGTTTCAAAAACTCTGCGGGGCCTGTGACGGAACTGCCATATACTCGGCTCTGGCAAAGAACACTTTGCGGAAACCGTCGTTCAACCAACATTTTGTATCACTACGTTCGAAGTGTTTGAAAACCTATACGGGGAACGATGTGGAAAGTGGCATGCATTCGACACTGAGAGAATACTGCGGGCAAACCGTCTTTCAACGAACATCTTGTTTCGCTAGATAGTAGCATATTAAACCCTAGGCGGGGACTACGTGGAAAGGGCCAGGTAATCAACTCTGCGAGAAGACATCATGGAGAAAGAGCTTTCATCTAATATCTAGTTTCACCAAGAAGACTTTGAAAACTTATGCACGAACTACTATGGAAAGTGCCATGGACAAACAACACGGTGGGGAAAGCATGTTTCCCCTAGAATCTGCTTTCACGAGCTTAGAAACGCTTGAATACACATTCGGGACCCAGGCGGATGGTGCCATATACTCCACTCTGTGAAACAACACTGTGGTGAAACACTCTTTCAAATAACTCCAGATTTGACCTTAGTGAGAACTGCTTGAAAATCTACGCGGGGCCTACAACGTAAGCGCCGTAAACTCTACTCTGTGAAACAACATTGAAGGGAAGCCATCACCCAAAATCTGGTTTCACTAAGTCACAGATTCGTTGGAACATACATGGATGGCCTAAGTGATAGTGCCTTTTACTCAACTCTGGCAGAGACACTGTGTGTGGAAACGATCCTTCAAGGAACATCTTGCTTCAGAAGTTTCTAACTTAGTTTGGAAAACTATGCAAGGTCAATCACGATCTTGCCATATACTCAACTCTGAATGGAAAAAAACACTGTGCTGAAGCTATCTTTCAAATATCCTCAGGTTTCACTATGGTACATGTGGTTCAAACCGCTTATGGGGCCGAGACAAGTGCCTTATACCCCACTCTGGCAATCTACACTGTGGTGGAACAATCTTTCCACTAACGTCTGAATTCACTAAATGAGAACTGTTTGGAAGCGTATGCGGGGACTACACGGTAAGTGCCATTGACTCAACTCTGTGAAGCAACGCTGTGGGGACACCACCTTGCAGCTAACATCTCACTTCACTTAGTTGGAACTCCTTGATAAACTTGCGGGGCTTTTTGGCGAAAGTGCCCTACGGTCAACTTTGTGGCGGAACCCTGTGGTGAAAAACTTTCCACTAACATCAGGTTTCACTAAGCGAGAACATTTTGAAGACAAGTGCGGCGCCTACAAGCCAAGTGCCATATTCTCAACTCTGTGAAACAACCCTGTCGCCAAACCATCGTTCCACGAACATCTCGGTTCACTAAATTGGAAACGTTTGAGAAATCTATGTGGGGAACGATCACGAGCCTCTGTATGCTCTGCCCCATGATCGTATCAAGGAAGAATCCCTGAGTTATTCTTGAGCAGCACCAACAATGTACTGCCATACATTCTCTGTCCTTCTAGGTGTCCCTAAGAGGGAAAAGATGCATGCCGTTCGTGTAAGAAGGTACCAGGCTGTTGCTGAGGTGAGCTTCCCTGTCTTGAAGAACACAAGTGCTTTCTTAGAGTCTTTCCAATCAACTTCTGTTGTCACTATGACAGTGTACATTTTAGACGATATTGTTAGTTTCCCTGGTACGGAGAGTGGTGAGTGGTTGTCTCTTGCCAACTGTAACTTTGGTCAGGGGACATTTACCACTGGCAGTGCAAAACCTGGTCAAAAACAGTGTCATCGAATCTTTTTCATCAGCAGCGATTTTTTCTGCTTGTGTGAAGAGTTTTGTAGTCGCCATCCTAAGTGGTCTTGAGAGACACATCCCCAGGAAAAACAACTTCTGACAGGCATCCTATTCATTTGCTTTTGTGGTCTTTGACTCACCCACTGTGTCCTATCTTATATCCTAAAGTCACCAAGAGAACTGAAGAGTGGGGCAAATACTGTATATCATGATCTCACCCTGATGGTGTTTTCTTTCCTAACATTCATGTGGCCGTAGGAGCACGGGAAAAAGTTATGTATCCTGGAAACTGTTGCTGAAGAATATGTTTGGGTGGTGATGTTTGTGGGGTATTCTTGTCTTCAGTCTGGAGAGCTACCCTGATTCCAGAGTCCTGGGGGGACTGGTGCTTGAGGGTGGCGGGGGAAAGACCGACGTCCCAGGTGAAAAACTATGTCCATGTTTCTACAGTATGCGAAAGATAATGTATTCCTTGTGTGCTGTGTGATTTTGTGTGCATGAGTCTTGGGATGGTTCTGTATGTGTGTGTGTGTCGCGTGATTGTGAGTGTGTATGTGTGTGTGTGTTTTCTTGAGAGACCCAGAGACAGAGAGAGAGCGTCACTCCAAAAGAGACAGACATATTGAAATACAGAGAGAGGGAGAGAGATGTGGGTTTTTCCAGGAGATATGTGCCACTGACACTGCACAATGACCAATGTCTACATTTTCAGAACGTTCTCATACTGCACACTTCAAGGAAGCCCATGCAGGTAACAAAAGCCTCCATATACTCTGACCCATGTTCATATAAAGGAAGAGTCCCTGAATTATTCTTCAGCAGCACCAACTAGGTGTTGACGTGCATTCTCTTTTCTTCTAGGTGTATAGTTGGAAGCATAGACCGTGTGGCTTTTTCAGGCTGACTTCTTTCACTGATATGTATCCAGTTAACATTTATCCATGTCTTTTTGGGGGCTTGATAGCTCAATTATTTTGTTACAGAATATTTCATTGGATGTATTGAAAGTTGGTTATCCTTTCGCCTATTGAAGGACAGTGTGGTTGCCTCTAGTATTGGTCATACATAAAGCTGATATAAGCACTCCTGGGTAAGATTTTGTGTGAACACAATCTTTCAACTCAACTGGGTAAATACCGAGCGATAACATTGCTGGATGATACAGGAAGACTGTGTTTTGCTTTATAAGATTTGTTAGACGTCACCAGTGAAACCTTCTGAGGCTGGCACTTCCTTTATACATTATTTTTAAATTAATCAATTTTTTCTTTTTTGTATGTAGTTTTAATTTTTTATTATTTTGGTTCGTTAATATGCAGTGCAAAATTAGTTTCGAGGCAGAATTCAGTGATTCATCACTTACATACAACACCCAGGAATCATCACAATTTCTTTCCTTAATACCTGTCCACCCACCTCCCTCCAGCAACACTGTTCTCTATCCTTAAGATTTTCCTGTGGTTTCTCTCACTTTCTTTCTAAACCCCTGATTCCCACGTTTTCATCTGTTTTTTTCTTAAATTCCACATGTGAGTGAAATCACATATTTTTCTTTCACTGACTCAATTTCTTTGATACACATCTATTCAGATGATATATTCCTCTTGTGTGGGTTTTGGTAGTTTGTGTCTTTGAAGGAAATAGCCTCTTTAGTTTAAGCTATATCAGAGTTGTTCCAAATATTACTTCAGAATTCTTTCAATGTCCATAAGATCTGTAGCGATGACTCCTTTTTCGACTGATGCTAACATGTTTTCTCTCTTTTCTTCATGGTTAGTCAGGCTAGAGCTTTAACCATTTTACTGACAATTACAAAGAACCAGCTTTTGTCTTGCTTTTGTTTTCTCTCATAATATCCTATTTTCTATTTCAGTCTTATCTGCAATATTTTTTCCTCCTGCTTCTTTTTATATTAATTACTGTTCCTTGCTTTGTTTCCTAAGGTGGAAGCTTAAATTATTCACTTTATGTCTTTCTTGTTTTCTAACACATGGCATTCAGGACTGTAAATTTCCCCCAACCACTGATGTCCACAATTTCTCATCAAATTATATCTTCACTTCATTGAAAAAAAAACTTTTCAGTTTCTCTTGAAACTTCTTTGACCACTGTATTATTCAGAAGTGTATGATGAAATCTCCAGATATATTTGGATTTTTCCAATAATTCTCTTTGCTGTGGATTTCTAATTTAATTTCACAGAGGTGTGAGAGCATACATGGTAAGATTTCTACTCTTTTCAATTCGAGTTGGGTTTTCATGGCCCAGCGTGTGGTCACTATTGGTGAAGGTTCCATGAGAGCTTGAGAAAAAAAGTGTGTTCTTCTTGAGAGACTCTGCTCCAGTAAACTTGACTCCCCTTAGTAACTTTTCTGTCTCTTGGGGGCCAAGGTTTGTCTTGTGTTTTTCGCTCTCATAAATTCCAGAAGAGTTGTGGATTGTTCAGTCTCTTCAGGCTTTTTCTTGTTAGGATGGAGAGAGGTGATTTCCATGCCTCTTGCCTGTGGGGCCCTCTACTTTTGTTTGAACACGCCTTCATGCTCCTTTTCTCCTTAAGGGTGTATTGAGCTCAATATATTTGGGCACATGCTGCTTCTATTCATATAATTAGCTTTCCAAAACAGCTGAGAAGAACGTGCATGGACGTGTTTATGGACCACAATGCACATTTTCTTTTAAATGTTTGCTGTTACCCCCACTTATGGTTTTACAGAAATGTCAGCCATATGCTTTCACTCAACTTTTTACCCTCTGCAGATGTAAGAACTTGGGAAAGTAGTATTTTTTTGTGTGTATGTGTGTGTTTCCTGTTTTTTTAAATATCCATTGAGTATCCAGCCTTCCACACACAACAGTAGATAGTGTGTTGAGATGAAAAGTGAAATAAGAATTATATATGTAGCTAATTGCATAATTTTTATGTAGAGGTCCAGCTTTAAAAAATAACAAGTCTCTATTAATGTTGTTTTGATGTAATGCTTGACTCAGATCTCCTGACTCTTCATCCAGAGCTCTCTTCAAAGGCTACACTATGGTCATTTAGATGACTTGGCAACAGTCTTAGCTTGAGGACTCACATTTAGAAGGAATCAACCATACAAGATGATACGGTTTCACACATTTGACAACACCAATATGTTATGTAGATGATGCGTCTTTTCCCAGGGCACATTGTTTTCATCATGTTTGATCAGATGTCTGTTTCCTGGGTCAAGCAACTGATACATTCTGGAAGCATCGTGCACAGTAATTTGGGAAATGGCCACTTACTGTGTACTCAGGCAGTCACCAATGTCATTTTTGAGAACTTTATCTGACAACTTAAAAACTGTGTCTTCTTTAAGATAAAGTGATTATTTTTAGAAAAAGCAGCTGTGTCATGGAAAAAACACTGCCCTGGGAGCTTGGACCCCAGGGTTTGAATGCAGCTCTCAGTTTTGTTAGGTTGTGAGATATCAGACAAGTTATTTCCTTTCTGATTAAACTTCCTGAGCTTTAACACCACAGGCTTTACTTGCATTAATCATCCCACCCTCATGACAACTGTTGTGCTGTACTTTCTGAGGACACTGTTCAGATGGAGAGATTGAAGCACGAAGATTATTGTGACCAAGCTCACAAACTCTTAACTGAAAAGCCAAAATGTGAGAGCAGACCCATGCTGGTATTCTGAGCTTTTGAATTATACTCCCCACACTGACATGGTTGACTCTGAACCATGGAATCAGTAGAAACCAAACAAACTCTTTCCAAGTTCTGTGTATATTTCTGGGACTGCATGCATCTCTGTGGTCACATTGAGGACAGTGTTTGGCATAGCCATCATTGTGAAAACCACATAGAGGGTTCAAATCTGTCTGGTCAGCTCATAAAGAGACTGGGAGGGACAGTATCGAAATCCCTGGTAAATCTCTTTCAGTACTGGGTCACTTCTCAGAAGCTGGCCATAAACAGGGATTCAGAGATATGCAGGGATGCAGTGTTCTTTGATAGCTTACCTCAACCCCAGAAGTGCTCAAATGCTGGAAGCTATACACCTCAGCAAAAATGGCAAATAAGAACTCAAAGCACCTTTTTGGTTATTAACCCAAAGTGCACTATATTTTTTGCAACTCTTTTACAGAGTTGGGTTAGAGAATATAAAAAGGTACCCATGTCTCACACTGTAACGAACCCTCCCATTATTGGATGTCTGCTTTTAGCTTGGAGAGCTGCCTAACTCAAGGAATACACAGATGAGACAAAAACTGGATGGAAAAATACTATAGGATAAATTATGGTCATTTTAATTCATTTTACCTTTTGAATTTTTTGACTATCTTCTTTTTAGCGTTTTTCATTATTATCATTATTATTGTTATTATTGTTGAAGTAGAGTTGACACACAATGTTACATCAATTTCAGGCATAAAGGATAGTGATTTGACAGGCCTGTGTGTTCATTATGTACTCACAAGTGTAACTACTGTGTGCCACCATGCAGTGCCATGATGGTACCATTGACTAAAATCCCTATGCTGGACCTTTCAACACTGTGACTTATGCATTCGATAATTGGAGTGCTGTTCCTCCCACTCCTCTTAATTACAGCTAGATTTCAAAGGTATAATTCCAGTATTTACTGGAATCCCATAATGGATCATCCTTATAACTGATTATTGGAAAAATACGATAGAATTATAGATTCCATAGAACAGTATAGAATGACTTGCATTGAACTGAGCTCATCAATAAACAGGTTAAAATCACATGGAAAAACCTTACAAAATAGATTGCAGCCCGTGTGGATCCACAGAGGTAGAAATGGTTTTGCATGACATCATGAAGTTAGTACCAGTTAGTGGGGCTTCACAGCAAGCAGTTTGTGTAATGGGACCCGTTTTTCGAATCGTAGAGCATAGTTTGGTTCCATTTGTAGATCTATTTCACAGTGCTTGAGGTTGATTTTAATGACAAAGCCACGACTCTGTTTATCCTTTCTTTCTTTTTTGTTTTAATTTTTTTAACGTTTATTTATTTTTGAGACAGAGAGAGACAGAGCATGAATGGGGGAGGGGCAGAGAGAGAGGGTGACACAGAATCAGAAGCAGGATCCAGGCTCTGAGCCATCATCCCAGAGCCCGATGTGGGGCTCGAACTCACGGACCGCGAGATCGTGACCTGAGCTGAAGTCGGACGCTCAACCGACTGAGCCACCCAGGCGCCCTGTTTATCCTTTCTTGTCTGCTGTTCGTCTTGGCCTCTCCTTCCATGAAGAAGGGTGGCTCAACAGCAGTCATATGCATGATTTTTAACCATCCGCATCCATCTACAGAGTTCTCTTGTCCAGGTCAAGGGAGCTCTTTGAGTGATTCATGAGATACAGTTCCAAGGGCTGGAAGCTACTCTGTGTCCTCCTAGTCATCTCCAGTTGGGTGGCAAGTTGAAGGAGGTTCCTCCTGGCAAGACAAATGAAGAGACATCTCAATGGGCAGGGAGAGATTGGGACTCCTCCTCACAGTGTGTCCATTTGTACATTTGTGTCCATTCATGCTGTCCATTTGTACACTGACTCTTTCACACTAACAAGGTTGCCTTAAGCTGGAATGTCAAAGACTGTTTCTCCTGCATTTCCTCTTCCTCCTGGTTGCTTTCCTCTCTCAGCTGTTGCTGATAACCTAGCAACAGCTAAGTCCATGCTTATGATCCAGGCAATACCAGACAGTCTTGCCCCATATCCGTACTAACACTGATTGCTGGGAAATTCTGGAGCAACACTAACAATGGACTGACAGTTACTCTGTGTCCTCCTAGGAGGAGCAAAGGAATAAGAGCAAAGGAAGAGGACAGGACAAACAAAATCTGCTTCTATGGTGAGCTTCCATGTCTTTGCCTGAGATAGAAATGTTGACTTCTAGGTTTTGATTATTTTCGAGTGAATTCAGACAAAACAATGTGACAGTGTATTTTTTAGAGGTTAGGTACCATTTTCTCAGGGTAGGAAGAGGAGGTGTAAATTGTACGGCAGACTCAGAAGAAATTTTTGCTCCTTGAACAAAATATTTTGCTTATTTATTTATTTATTTATTATTGGAGAGAGAGAAAGAGAGAGAGAGAGCATTGTGATTGAGGGAGAGGAGCAGAGGGAGAGAGAGATTTAAGTAGGCTTCATGCTCAGCACAGAGCTCCTGATGGAGCTCAGCTCCATCGCTTGACCCTGGAATCATGACGTGAACTGAAATCAGGAATCAGAATTTCAACCATCTGAGCCACTGAGGTAGCTCATTGAATTAAGAACTTTGGAATTACTGCTTGAATGGACTTGTGAGATTCATTCCATAGGAAAGACTCATGTCTTTTCCACTGGTGTATTCTGTGCTTGATTCAGGGGCCTTGACTTTACTGGTTCTTCCAGATCATTTGCTTTCTAATAGTCATTAAGAGAACCAATGACAAGGTACACATATTACACTCATGGTGCTAGTTTTTCTGTAACTGCAGGTGTACTCAGAGGCCACTGTAAATGGTATGTATTCTGGAATCAGTCTCTTGCTAGGAAAACTCTAGATGTTAAGGCAGGTGGTGCATTCTTGTTGTGTTCAGTCTGGAGGACCTTCTATTTCCAGGACTAAGTCATGGGTGTGCAGGGGAAAGATAAAGTTCCCTGGGAAAAAACTATATCCATATTTCCATAATACAAGGGAGTCATGTGTTCCATTAATGTGTTTTGGGGAGAGTGTTCATGAGGCTTGGCGGTGTCTTGTGTGACTTTATGCAGTGTAAATGTGAGTTGGTGTGTGTGAGAGAGACAGCACCACCCCACCCACCCCTCTACGCTCACACACACACACACACACACACAGAGTTGTTCCCCCAGAGGATATGTGCCACTGACGCTGCGAAATTGCAAATGTCTACCTTCTCAAAAAAACTCATATTGCACACGTCAAGTATTATTGCTGAGTGTGGCTCAGCAGTAACATTAAGTCCATGCAGGTGACCACAAGCATCCTTATGCTCTGGCCCATGTTCATATCAAGGAAAAGTCCCTGAGTTATTCTTGAGCAGCACAAACAAGGTACAGACGTGTAATCTGTGTCCTTCTAGATGTCCCTAAAAAGGAAAAGCGGAGGGCCGTTTCTGTAAAGAGGCAGCAGGCTGTTGCTGAGGTGAGCTTACCTGTCTTTCCCTGAGGAACACAAGTGCTTTCGTAGTGACTTTCCAACGAAGTTCTGTTGTAAATATGACAATGTACATTTTAGATGATAATGTTACTTTCCCCGGTGGGGAGAGTGGAGAGTGGGTGTCTCTTGCCACCTGTAACCTTGGACAGGGGTACATTTACCACTGGCAGCGCCAACCCTAATAATAGTGTCATAGCAAATATTTCTTCAGCAACAATTTTTCCTGCTTGGGAAATTTTTCCCATTTGTAGGCATCCTAAGTGGTCTTGAGAGACGCATCCCCAAGAAAAACAACTTCTGACAGGCTTCGTATTCATTTGCTTTTGTCGAAATGGGCTCATTTATTTTACCTTTTTCAATACTTAACCACTCTAATATATTGACTTTCCACGGACAAAACGTTAGTATCTCAGAAGGAAGTTCAGGCATTCCAGGAGGTGGGGAGAAGGCAGGGAGTGACTATCCGGGGCCAAACAATCTTGCCAAGCACTGAGTTGTAACAGAACAACTTTTCTTCCCCAACATCAAAAACGAATTGCTGTGTGGCAGCCCACCACCAGAGTGGGAGCTTGCCTACTCACTGAGGACAGACCAGTCGCTCCTGACTCTGACCTCTGATGTCAGTCTCTTCCTGCCCCTGAAGTGAGGTGGGCTCTTTCCAGCACCACCTGTATTGAAGTGCATTTGGGTTTTATATTCCCCACTCTATTTGACATCTAACCTGATTGCTTTGCAACGTGACACCTTTCTTTGGATTGCATTAAACACACAGGGACACACCACTCTTTGTTTTATGTCTTCGGCTGTGTAGACATTAGTAATATAACATACGGGACTAAAGTGGGAAGCCTTCCAGAGGTTGAGCTTTGAGTAATTCTGTGTGATCTCCAAACATGTAACTGATATCTGGCCCAAGTATAGAAATGTTTACATTCACGTGAAAAGCAGTCTGTCACTTGTGGCAGCTGAATTTTGTCAAATTCTACTGTCACCTGGGAGTGGTGAGTTTGAATATTTTGAAACACATTGGATTAGAAAATGCATTAACATTGAAGCCTCATGATGTCACATTCTGCTCTCATTTTTTTCATACTTTATTCTAAATATTTGAGTGGCAAACAGTTGATTTTATGATACTGCTGATGAACTCTACGCACAAAGACAAAATAAAAACAAGCGTATTTAGAATCATGAGTCAGTCACAGTAAATCATTAGGCTTTTCCTTCTCTTTTTCCTTTTTCTTTTTAGTGCTCTTTGGAATATGTTCCACACTGGAGCCTCCAGCTTTGTTTTTCTTCCCCAGGATTGCTTTGGCTATTCGGGGTCTTTTGTGATCCCACCAAATTTTGGGATTCTTTGTTGTACCTGTGAGAAAGATGCAGGTGGTATTTGGATAAGGATTGCATTGTGTAGATTGCTTTGGGTAACATAGACTTTGTAACAATATTTGTAGTTGCAAACCATGAATATGGAATGTTTTCTCATTTCTTTGTATCATCTTCCATTTCCTTCTTAAGTTTTCAGAGTGCATATCTTAAACTTCTTTGGTCAGGCTGATTTCTAAGTTTCTTACAAAGTATCTTTGGTGCAATTGCCAATGGGATCTATTCGTTGATTTCTTTTTCTGGGTGGGTGGAGGATGGGATAGAGGGGGGATGGGTATTGAGGTGGGCACTTGTTATGATGAGTACCGGATGTGGTCTGTAAGTGACGAATCACTGAATTCTAATCCTGAAACGAATATTGCACAGTAGGCTAACTAATGAGAATTAAATACACATTTGGCATAAAACAGGGAAAACCATGAGCAGATGATTTGATCTTGCTGTTTTTACACCTCCATTTGGACCCTGCTTTCCTGACGCAGACATTTTATCTTGGAGAACTGAGCTCCTGCACACAAATCATTTTATTTTGGTGCTGTGCTTAATGAACATGGAAATCAGACGTAGACGAACATAGGATGTCTTGGGATAAAGAGTTTCCGGGGAAAAATCATAAAACACTTCAATTTCTTGATCAACTTAAAAAGGTATAGCTCAACATACAAGTTCTAGTTTATCTGAATTTATTTTATAGCGAATGAATTCTTTTCAGGACCAATTAATTCTTCTGTAAATGACGGGATGTTCTCGCCACACCACCATGCATTCAGCCTAGATTCTGCTTTGTTAAATTTTAAAAAGGGAAATGCTATACTCACATGTTAGAGCGGGGACATCAATGATGTGTGATCTCCCATGGTAGGCAAGCCATAGTCAGTTATAGGGTAGCGACTTCCGGGGTTCATTTATATGCAGAAGAAACACATCTGTATTCTTTGTGCCACTGTGACTTTGATATCTACTACAGGTGCCCAAATCTCACCTCTACCAAAGCAAGAAATTTACCATTAGAGCACTGTGTGACTTTGGAAAGGATCTATGTCCTTCTGAAGGACAGATCTCTGTAGGCCCAGCAGCAGAGGCAGGTGTGGAAGGAAACTGTATGATTCTGAGGTAGAATGCTTCTGCCTGGTTGATATGGATGCCTTCCTTCTCTTCTGGGCACAGTAGGTGGCAGAGGGGTGGGATGGTTACTCAAGACCCACTTTTGAGCCGAGCCTTTGCTGCATTGCCATGCTTCTGAAAGCAGGGAGCACACTCATGCGCTGTTGGGCCTGAGTGATGTCCTGCGTGCCAGGTGGTGGACACAGACCTGATCTTTCCTCAGTGGCTCCAAACATTTGCCTGTTCTATGCAGGTTTTAAGGCCTGTCTAAAGCAAACAGGTACACTTAGTGTACAGGTGTGGCTGAACACTCCCCATCTGACACCCTAGGCAGTGTTGATGGAGCCTGATATCACATTCTCTGGAGAACTGACCTGTGTGGTTCTCTATCCAAGCTCTCATTCTACCGTGGGGTGACTGTTCTGATCGAGAGACTAGGACTGGCACAGATCACAGGAGGCGGGAAGAGTCCACAGGATAAGGCTGGCCTCTGCCTTTTTAAGCCACGGTTCAAATCCCTCCTATCAGGTTTTCTGTAGAAATGAGAGAGTTTAATATGCTGGGAGGAATCATGGCCACTTGTTCTCCATGTGGAGAACAAGTTACTTGTTACCCTCCAGTCCCCGCATGTACACTGGCACACATACACTCGTGGTGTGTTCATGAAAAAGGAGACTCTGGAGAAGTGACAAGAGGGTTCGAGCGAGCCCTGCCATGGGGCAGCAGCATCCATTTTCCTACCTGCATGCTCAAATGCCCAAACCTGTGCAGGGAATTGCTGAAATTGGTAGGTTTCTGCTGGACACAGGGTCATCCTTGGCCCAGACTTCAGAGGAAAGGACTAGGGTACTCTGTGGGTACCTGGAATTATGATGAGCTAACTTCCTTGAATCTGTGAGGAAGATGACACAATGGAGGTTTCCGAAGAGAATGATTTGATTGTCATAGGATTAGAGCATCCATTGGAAAAGTTAAAGTGGCCTAGAAGATTCCTTCCAACATGCTGTAATTTGGTGAGACAAATTGCCAGACACGTACCTGGTCCACTCCAATTTAATTTTTTGTTCTAGGAATAAGTATACAGGTGACATTATCACATGTTCAATTATCACATATGTTCACATATTCAATACAAACACATAGTTTTCCAAAAGCTCTAATGCATTCCTTTTACAAGACCTGTGTGCTACGTTTTCCTTTTGGAAGAAGTTTCCTTTGAAGTACAAGTCTCTATTTTAAATGGCCTGTTGCTGTTTTCCACCATCCCTGCTGACCCATGGACCCCCCCCCCCCCCACCCCTTTCACTTCTGTCTTTCTCATTGAACATCATCTCCACATGGCACCGGTCATGTTTTCATGGTCACAAATAAAGATATAGTGCTGGGCACAGAACAAGGATGGGTGGTGGTTAAAGGAATTCATACAAAATGAACCTGTATTTGAGGTGGGTCAAGAGCGTCACAAGTGCAGGCCCAGGATGGCAGGCACGGAGCATTTCCCACTGACCTTCCATTGCAAAGCCTCCTGTATCTATCTGTAAATTATTGTCATCCTGATTTGTCTTCAATTCCTGCCAATTACTCCTAAATATTTCTGCATGCAAGGTAGCAGGAGGAGGCCACATGTGTATGTTATAATTATATATGGAATTTATAGATATTTTATATAATTATATAATTAATAGATAATATAATTATTATATAAAAATATATTATATATTCTATTATATATGGAAATCCTATGTATATATAATCCATATAATTATATATATATATATAATTCCACTATCTATCTATCTACCTATCTATATTCTTTATCCATTCATTGATTGATGGACACTTGGGCTGCTTCCATATCTTCGCTATTGCAACTCATGCTATAAGTGTATCCTTTTGAATCAGTGTTCTTTCATTCCTTGGGTAAATACCCAGTAGTGCTACTGCTGGATCATAAGGTTGTTGTATTTTTAAATTTTAGAGGAGCTTCCATATTGTTTTCCACTGTGGCACCACCACTTTGCATTCCCAAGAAGTTTGTTTTCTCCACATCCTTGCCAACACCGATTGCTTCTTTTGTTGTTGAATTTTGCCATTCTGACAGGTGTGAGGTAGTAGCTCACTTTGGTTTTGATGTGCATTTCCCTGATGATAAATAAGCATTTCTCATGTGCCTGTTGGCCATCTGCATACGTTTTTTTGGAGAAAGGTCTGCTCATGTCTTTGGCCCAGGTTGTAATTGGTGGGGCTTGTGTTATATATCACTTCTTTATCTACTTTGGATATTAGCCATTTATTAGATATGTCCTTTGCAAATATCTTCTGCCATTCCGTAAGTTGTTTTTTCGTGTTGTTGACTGTTTCCCTCACTGTGCAGAATCTTTTTATTTGATAAAAATCCCAAGAGTTTGTTTTTACTTTAGTTTCTCTTGCCTCAGGAGACAGATCTTTGAAAGAAGTTGCTGTGGCTGATGTCAAAGAAGTTACTACCTGTGTTCTGTCCTAGGATTTCTATGGTTTCAGGTCTCACTTTTAGGATTTTCATCCATTTTGTCTTTATTTATGTGCATGGTGTAAGGAAGTGGTTCACTTTCATTCTTTTGCTTGATGCTCTCCCCTTTCCCCAACACCTTCTTTGAAGAGACATTGGATATTCTTTCCTGCTTAGGTGAAGACTAATCGAATATATATTTCTGTGTGTGTGTGTGTGTGTGTGTGTGCATCTCGGTGTTTTCTATTCTGTTCTATCTTTTAAAACTCATGTAATTAAATTGAAGTTGAATAACATACAGTGTAGTATTGGTTTCAGGAGGAAAACCCAGTGATTCATCACTTACATGTAACACTGGAGCTCATCCCAACAAATGCCCTCCTTTAATGCCCATCACCCATTTAGCCTATCCCCCCACCCAACACCCTTTCCGCAACCCTCAGTTTGTTCTCCGTATTTAAGAGTCTCTAATGGTTTGCCTGCCTCTGTATTTTTATCTTCTATTTTCCTTCCCTTCCCCTGTGTTCCTCTGTTGTGTTTTCTTAAATTCCACATGAGTAAATTCATATATTTGTCTTTCTCTGACTGACATATTTCACTTCACATAATACACTCTAATTCCATCCACATTGTTGCAAATGGCAAGATTTCATTCTTTACCATCACTCAGAAGTATTCCACTGTGTGTGTGTGTGTGTGTGTCTGTGTGTGTGGTGTATACCACAGCTTCTTTATCCACTCATCAGTCAATGACATTTGGGCTCTTTCCATACTTTGGTTATTGTTACTAGGGCTGTTATAAATTTGGGGTGCATGTGCCCCTTTGAAGCAGCACTCCTGTATCCTTTGGAGAAATACCTAGTAGTGCAATTGCTTGGCCATAGGGTAGTTCTATTTTTAATTTTTTGAGGACCCTCCATACTGTTCTCTAGAGTGGCTGCACCAGTTTGCATTCCCACCAACAGTGTTAAAGGGTTCCCCTTAATGTTTTTATTTATTTTGGGGGGGGGAGGGGCAGAGAACGAGGGAGACACAGAATCCAAAGCAGGCTCCAGGTTCTGAGCTGTCAACACAGAGTCTGACACAGGGCTCAGACCCAAAACTGCAAGATCGCGACCTGCGCCAAAGTTGGACGCTTAAGGGTCCTAGTCACCCACGTGCAAGGGTTCGCCTCTCACCGCATCCCCGCCAAATCTGTTGTTGCCTGTGTTGTTAATTTTAGCCCTTCTGACAGGTGGGAGTTGGTATCTCATTGTGGTTTGCTTTGTATTTCCCTGATGAGTGATGTTGAGTATCTTTTCATGTGTCTGCTAGCCATGTGGATGTCAGAAGACATCCTTCTCTTCTCTTGATCTGTGTGTGTCTATTTTTGTGCCTGTGATACAACTTGAAGTCTGGAATTGCCATGCATCCTGCTTTGCTTTTCTCTTTCAGGAGTGCTTTGGCTCTTTGTGGTCTCATGGTTCCATAGACATTTTATGATTGTTCTAGTTCTGTGGAAAATGATAGGGACTACATTAAATGAATAGATTGCCCTGGGGACAATAGACATTCCAAACATACTTCTTTTTCTGATCCATGAGCTCAAATGTCTTTCTATCTTTGTGCAATCTTGGAGCACCTAGGTGGCTCAGTTAAGCGTCCAACTTCGGCTCAGGTCATGAGCTCACCGTTCGTGGGTTCGAGCCCGGTGATGGGATCTGTGCTGAGAGCTCAGGGCCTGGAGCCTGCTTCAGACTCTGTGTCTCCCTCTGTCTCTGCTCCTCCCCCCTCACACTCTGTCTCTGTCTCAAAGATAAAGATTAAAAAAATTAAAAAAAAAATCTTTGTGCCATCTTGAATTTCTTTCATCAGTGTTTTCTAATTTTCAGGGTATGGTCTTTCTTCTGTTTGGTTCTTCATTCTTGACATGTCATTCTTCTGAGTGCAACTGTAAATGAGATTGTTTTCTTAACGTCTCTTTCTGTGGCTTCATTGTTAGTCTTTGGAAATGCAACAAATTTCTGTATATTGATTTTGGATCCCGAGACTTCACTGAATTCACCTATCGATCCTAGCTATTTTTATTGTGGAGTCTTAGGGTTTTGTATATATATTATCCTGTCGATAGTGAGAGATTTCCTTCTTCCACACTGATTTGGATTTCTTTTGTCTGCTTTGTCTACGTTGTCTGCTTTGGCTACATCTTTCAGTCCTATGTTGAGTGAAAGTGGTGAGAGTGGACATCCTTGTGTTGTTCCTGCCTTACGGGAAAAGCCGTCAGTATTTTCTTATGAAGGATGATGTCAGCTATGTTTTTCATAGATGGCCTTTGTTATGTTGAGTTATGCTCCCTCTACACCTACTTTGCTGAAGGGTTTGTTTCTTTGTTTTTGTTTTTTTTTTTTTTTTATCATGAATGGATTGTGTATATTGATTTTCTGCATCTATTGAAATGATCTTATGGTTCTTAACCTTTCTCTTATTGATGTAATGTATCACAATGATTGGCTTGAGAATATTGGACCACATTTGTGACCCAGGAATAAATCCCAGTTGATCATGGTCATTGATATTTTAATGCACTGTTGAATGATGTTTGCTATTCTTGTATTGAGAATTTTTGCATGTATGTCCATCAGGGCTATTGGCCTGTGCTTCTCTTTTGTAGTGGTGTCTTTTCCTGGTTTTGGTATCAGGGTAAGGCCGGCCTCATAGAATGAATTCAGTTTTCCTTCTTTTTCTATTTTTGGGGATAGGTTAAGAAGAATAGGCATGAAGTCTTCTTTAAGGGTTTGGTAGAATCTGCCTGTGAAGCTATCTTATCCTGGATATTGCTTGTTGGAACTTTGTCATTACCGACTTCATTTCCGTACTGATACAGGGTATCCGTCTGTCCAATTTTCTATTTCCTCCTGTTTCGATGTTGGTCGTTTAATTTTTTCTAGGAATTTAATCATTTCTTCTAGGTTGGCAATTTGCTGGCATGTATTTTTTCATAATATTCCCTTATGAGATTGTATTTCTGTGGTGTTGGTTGCTATTTCTCCTTTCTCATTTGTGGTTTTATGTATTTTAGTGTTTTGGGTTTTTTTTTTTTTTCTGTGATGTCTGGCAAGAGGTTTATCAACTTTATTGGTTTTTCTCAAAGAACCAGCTTCTCCTTTCATTGATCTTTTCTGTTTTCATTTTCTCTCTCTTCTTTCTTTGTTTTTCTTTCTTTCTTTCTTTCTCTTTCGTTTCTATCTCATTTATATCTGCTCCAAACTTCATGATTTCCTTCTTTCTGCAGGTTCTAGGTTTGATGGTTGTTCTTTATCTAGCTTCTTTGGATGCAAGATTAGGTTGCTTACTTGAGATTCCTCTTGCACCTTGAGGTAAACCTGTATTGCTGGAACGCCCATCTCAGAATTGGTTTTGCTACACCCAGCAGTTTGGGATCATTATGTTTTCATTCTAACATTTTTCATTGCACTTTAAAAAGCTTTAAATTCAAGCTAGTTAACATGTAGTAAAATAATGATGTCAAGAATATAATGTAGTGATTCATCACCTATGTATAATTCCCAGGGCTCATCCCAACTAGTGTCTCCCTTTATGCCTATCACCCATTTAGCACACCCCCCACCCAAACCCCACCAGCAACCCTCAGTTTGTTCTCAGTGTTTAAGAGTATGGCTTGTCTCCCTCTCTGTTTTTATCTTATTTTTGCTTCCCTCCCGCTCATTTCATCCGTTATGTTTCTTAATTCCACATGAGTGAAAGCATGCGATATTTGTCTCTCTCTCTCTCAATGACTTTATTTCACTTAGCATAATACATTCAAGTTCCATCCACATTGTTGCAAATGGCAAGATTGCATTCTTTTTCATCGCTGAGGATGAAAATCCTCCATTGTACATATATACCGCATCTTCTTTATCCATTCGTCAGTCGGTGGATATTCAGGCTCTTTCCATATGTTGGCTATTGTCAATAATGCTGCTATAAACTTTGGGGTGCATGTGCTCCTTCAAATCACCATTCCTATATCCTTTGGATTAAGTACTTCTAGTGCAATCACTGAGTCATGAGGTAGTTCCAGTTTTAATTTTTTGCTGAACCTCCATCCTGTTTTCCAGAGTAGCTGTGCCAGTATGCATTCCTACAAGCGGTAACAAAAGGATTCCTCTTTCTCTGCATCCTTGCTAATATCTGTGCTTGCCCAAGTTGTTAATTTTAGCCATTCTGACAGGGTGGTATGTCACTGTGGTTTGGGTTTGCATTTCCCTGATGATGAGTGATGTAAAGCGTCTTTTCCTGTGTCTGTTACCATGTGAAACTCTTCTTTGGAAAAGTCTGTGTGTGTGTCTTTGGCCCACTTCTTCACCGGATTATTTGCTCTGGGGGTGCTCTTTATAGATTTAGATCTTTCCATGAAGTTTTAAACTTTCTTCTCCTCCTCCTCCTTCACCTCCTTCTCCTCCCCTTCCCACTCCCCTCCTTTTTCTTTTCTCCTCCTCCTCCTCCTTCTTCTGTCTTCTTTTTTCCTTCTTTTCTTCTTTCCGTCTTCTTCCTTTATTCTTCTTTTCCTTCTCCTCCTCGCTCTCCTCTTCCTCTTCCACCTCCTCCTTGTCCTCCTCCTCCTTTCTTTTTCTTCTTCCTCTTCTTCATTTCCTGGCTGACACATTCGTTATTTAGTAGTATGGCATTTAACCTCCATGTATCTATGGTCTTTGCAGATGTTTTGTTATGGTTGACTTTCATAGTGCTGTTGTCAGAGAAGGTGCATGGAATGATTTCAGTGTTTTTGTATTTGTGGAGATCCATTTTGTGACGTAACATGGGATATGTTCTGAGAATGTCTGATATATATGCACTTGTAAAGAATGTGTATTCTGCTGTTTTAGGATGGAATGATCTCAATATATCTGTTAAGTCCATCTGGGCCACTAGGTCACTTAAAGCCATGTTTCCTTATTTTCTGTTTAGATGCCATGTCCATTGTTGTCAGTGGGGTGTTAAAGTCACCTACTTGTATTGTATTGCTATGAATTAGTTCCTTCTTTCATTATTAAGTGTTTAATGTCTTTGGGAGGGGTCCTAAGTTGGATCAATATATATTTACAAGTGTTGTATCTTCTTGTTGATTCTATTATGATATAGTGTCCTTTCTGTCTGTTGTTACAGTTTTGGTTTTAAGGTGTGTTTTGACTGATATAAGATGGCTACTCCAGCCTTCTTTTGACAACCCTTTGCATGACAAATCCTACTCCATCCTCTCACTTTCAATCTGCAGGTGTCTTCAGGTCTAAAATGGGTCTCCTGTAGGCAGCATGTGGGTGGGTCTTGTCTTTTAATCCATTCTGCCTCCCTATGGTTTTAATGGGATCATTTAGCCCATTGACATTCAGAGTAATTATTGATGGATACCATTTTATTACTTGTTTTGTGATTGTTTTGGAAGATTTTCTCTGATCTTTTTCTTGACATTCTCTCTTTCATGTTCTCCTGATTTTCTTTAGTGATATGTTTGGATTCCTTTATCTTAATTCTTTGTGTCTTTATTAGTGGGTTTTGATATTTGGTAACCTTTCGGTTTGTATGTAACCTCTATTATATGTAGCTGTCTACATTAAGTTAGCCATAATTTGACGGAACCCCTTGTTTTCTCCTTTCCTCCACACGTTTGAGGTATATGATGTTTTATATCCTTTTCTGTGAGTTCCTTGACTGGCTTATGTACAGAAAAAGTCATTTAACTGCGTTTTCTACCTCTATGCTGACACTTTTCATCTGCCCATTCCACTGAAAGAGTTCCTTTTAATATTTCTTGAAGGTCTGGTTGAGTTATCATGAACTGTTTAGTTTTTTGGCAGTCTGAGAAACTCTCCTTATATTCTGAAAGATCCCCATGCTGGAAGGAGTATTCTTGACTGCAGAACCTGACCCTTAAGGCTGACCCTCACACTAACAAATTCTCTCAACTGAGCCCTCCAAGTAGGCCTTTACCATTTTCCATGCACTAACCCTAAGCCAAACCATGGCTCTGACCTTAATAGGGCTTGAATGGTAGTTCTGAGGAAATTATTTGCGACACATGACTGATGCCAGGTGACTCAGCCAGGGACAAGAAAGCTAGTGGTGCCATTTGCAATGACCAAGATGCAGCCTCAGAGAAGGATTCTGAACAAAATTCTACCCTGGACCACACAATCAGCCTAAGCCAAAGCCTGTCACAAATCCTGAGTTTTGCCCTCAACTCAGCGCTCTGTGGGGGTTCTGCACTGCCGGTGAATGGACCATTACCATCTGCCATGCCCTACACCTAACCCTAAATATGACTCTGTTCCTACCAAGGCCTGGATCCCAGGTCTGACCAAACAAGGAATTTGGGAAACATGACTAACCCAAGATAATTCAGACAGGAATGGAGAAGGACGTTCTGCTCTTTGTAATGACCAGGACGGAGCTCAAATATAGGATTGTGGACCAACACCTAAGACTCACCCACACCATCACCCTAGCACTGAATACTGTCCATAAGCCTGAGCCTCACCCTAACATTTATCCTCCTCTCAGACCTTTAGGGAGGTCCTATGTTTGAGGAAGACACCGACTTGGGATCCATGACCACTGCAAGATTATTCAGCCAGGAACACAGAAGGAATCCATGCCCCTGGCCATGACTGGGACGGGGCAAAAGAGTATGATTCAGACTGAAAATCTAACCGGACTGCACACCATCAGCCCAGCCCCTGCACCTTAGGCTGCACCTAGGCTGATCCTCATCCTATCCCTCATCCTCAAATGACCTCTACAGTGAGGGAAATGTGCCTTGCTGGCGGCTAGGGCCCTATAGTCTCCTGGGCCTTAACACTAACCTTTCCCATGGATGTGGTCCTCCCAAGCCCACATTTCAAGTCTCGGGAAACAATGGGTTTGGGTTTGGGACACAAGACTCACTGAAGTGGACGCAGCCAGGGACACAGTGGCAAACTGTGCTATCGGGCATGAGGATGGAGCTAGAAAGTATGATTTTGTGTGAAAACCTGACGCTAAGCCACACGATACACCTAGCTCATGAGGCCAAAAACTAAGCCTCACCTTTACCCTTTGTGTTGCCATCACCTGAGCTCTCTGTGAGGGGCTAGGCACTGCTGGTGGATAGGCCTCTGCTATCTTCTGGCTCCCAACCCAAACCCTAGCCTTAGCTCCATCTCGACCCAAGAGCGAATCACAAGATGAAGGAAACAATGGATTTGGGACAAATGACTGACTCAAGGGGCTCAACCAGAGACACAAGAAGAAATGATGCTGGGTGCAAAGATCAGACCTGAAGCAGAACTTGAGGCTGACCCTCACACTGATACTTAACATCAACCAAGAGATAAGCCTTGACCATTTTCCTCATCCTAACCATAACACTAGCCACAGCTCTGACCCTACATGGGCCTGAACACTAGGTCTGAGGAAACAATGGATGTGGAACACACGACTGACCCAAGTTGCTTGGCCAAGTCCATAAGAGAAAATGGTGCCATTTGCAAAGACCATGATGGAGCCAGAGTGTATGATGCTGGGTAGAAACTATCCCGTATCCTAGACCACCCAATCGGCCTAGCCCTTTACCCCAAACCAAACCCTTGATGGACACCCGGACACTCGGGCTCAACTGAGCACTCTGTGTAGGTCTTTGCACTGCCAGCGGATAGGTCCTTATAGATTGTCCACAGCCTAACCCTAATCCTAGCCATTGTTCTGGGCCTACTTAGGCCTGAGTGCTGGTTCCAAGGACACAACTGAATTATGATACATGAATGATAAAAGATAACTTGGTTAGGAACAAAGAAGGATACAGAGCCATTTGCAAGGACTGGCATGTAGCCTTGAGAGCAGGATTCTGAGCAAAATCCTAACTCTAGACCACACAATCAGCCGAGCCCTTAAACTGAGACCAAAGCCTGTCGCAATTTGTCACTTTAGCCCTCAACCCAGCCCTCCAGGGAGGGTTCTGCACTGCCAATGAATTGACCCCTACAAACTGCCAGGCCCTAACCCTAACCCTAGTCATGACTATCCCCACCCAATCCGGATCTCAGGTCTGACCAAACAAGGAATTTGGCACACAAGACTGATGCAAGATTCCTCAGTCAGGAATAGAAAAGGCAGTTGTGTGGTTTGCAACAACTGAGATAGAGCTGGAGCGAAGGATTGTGGGCAAATACCCAACCCTAACCTTCACCATCACCTTAGAGGCCTAGGAACACAGTCCATAAGCCTCACCCTCACCTAACACTCAGCCCTTCGGGGAGTGCTCTGCAGTACCAGCAAAGAGGTCGCTAACATCTCCCGGTCCATAATACTAATAGTTGAAAACTAGTTTCTCTCTGGGTGTCATTCAGCGTGAGTGTCTCAGAGAAATATCCTTTCCTTTAAGTTGGGGAATCTGGCCAAGTCCTTAGGTCTCTGGCATAGGTTGGGACACAGGACCCCTCATTTGCCTTTCAGAAGTGTGCTGACAATGGGAGGCATAGGGGCCTTGAAGGTGCCCAGCAGAGTGTCCATGTGTAGGCAATGCTAGGGTTTGGCAGGGAGCTGGTCTTCCTTCTGGTTGAAGGAGAAACCACGGTAGACATTTCATTCCCAGCTTTGTCCTCCTCTCCTCTGTAATGTAGAAGAAGCCTAGCCTCCTTCTAGCCCTTCCCATCCATTTTCTGTTTCCTTAACTAGGTCATGGGTCACAACCAGGTGGAACTTGTCTGTCAGCCACATAACCAACACCGGGGTTTGTGATGAAATGCCACTCTGGTCTTGTGCCATGGGAGAGCCATCAGTTCCTTTATGCCAAAGAAGAATGAGCCTCGTGTCCATGAGCGCCTGTTGCTTGGCCCAAGTCATCTCTGTGATGGGTAGCCAGCTTGCCTCCCTCCCCTGGCTTATTGAAATGTCTTCATCCTCTTAGGCAGATGGATCAAGCATGCACAGTAGACGGCAGGACAATTCAGCCCAAAAAAGCCCTTATAAGGAATACTGCACCTTGACTTGGTTACAATACCCCAAGCACCAATGGGACCCCTAACCTGCTACCCTTGAGTCACTGCTCCTTCTCTGCCTGACGGGGAGGGCATACAAAGGAGCCAAGGTCCAGAGCCTTCCTTCTCTTTCTGAAAGAAAAGTGTAGGCCTCATGCTAACTGAGCACCCAGGTGTAGGCAATGGATGTTTCCCTTTGCCTCGGCCCATGGGTGTTTCTTACTATAGTTAGCTTCTCAGGAGATTGTGCTAAGTGGGTCCTCAGCTTCCTCCTGCTCTCCTTTGTAATGAGGAACTCTGGCCCTCTATTTATTTCCATCCTTTTGCTATTTTCTTCAAACTAGCATCTTGCTGGAGTCCATTCAGAGTCAATATCTCAGAGAAACATCCTCCCTTCTAAACTGGGGCCTCTGGCTGAGTCCTGGTGACTCTGGCATAGATTGGCAATAGGACCTCTCATAACTTCCTATTACAACTCCATTCTTAACGACAGGCCTAGGGCATATGAAGGTGCCAAATTGGATATGGATAGATATGGGTAGGTAGTCCCAGAGGTTTGGAGAGGGACTGGCCTTACATATAGAGCAAGGAGAAATGCAGGTAGATAAACGGAGCTAGCATAACTCATTCCCATTAGTAATGTAGAGACTTGGCCTCCCTTGTAACCATTCCCACCAATTTGCTACTTTCTAAGTCCTGAGTCACATTCAGAAATGATTGGGCTGTCACTCACTTCACACAATCAAAACCCAAAGATTGGTGCTAAACTCCCATTGTGAGAGCAACCAGTAACTTCAAATAAAATAAAGGATGGCCTTGTTGTCCCTGAGTGCTTGGTGCTTGGCCACGTCTGTTTAAATGCAGTAAGGGCATGTCTGCCCTCTTTCTGTGCCAAACATGATTCCCATATGCACACTATTCTTCAGACCTGGTCAGCACAGAAAAAGCCCTTTGAGGAGTGACTGTATCAGGTCCAGGTCCCAAACACTTGATCCCCAGCTGGGAGCAGGAGATCCTTGCCTCTACTTCAATGTTGCATTTATTTCCTGATAGGAAAGACAGGGAAAAATCACCAAATACAGCTTCTCATATTTCTTAACAAAAATACAGAACTCCTGCAGATTTCCACTCTCATGTATAGCCAATGGAGGTTTCCTTTTCCACCAGCTCTCAGGTGTTTCTTACTCTTCAGCCAGCCTGCCAGGAGATAGGAGAGGCACTGAATTCTATATCTCACTCTCTTCTGTAATGAAGACCTTTGATCTTCCAGGTGCCTATGTGATTTTATTGCTCTTTTCTCAAACTAGGTTCTTCCTGGGAGCCATTCAGAGCAAGAGCCTTAGAACAATGTCCTCTGTTTAAATTAAAACATTCCAGGATCCCCTGGAGCTGTGCCAGGTACAACCCAGGTCCAAATATTGGTCTTGAGTTCCCAGTCAGTTCCTCAGCCAATTGATGGCTCTCAGTGTCTTGTATGCCAGAGGAAAGCAGGCCTCTGTGTCCCTGGGGGCTTGGTGCCTAGTCAGCAAACAGCCAACCCCCAAGCTCACAGCTACGAGGAGTATTCTCCTTTGGGATATCCGATGCTGATGGCTGAGCACGGGACAGAGTGGGAACCCGATGCCCATCCCTGGGTGCCTGTTGAGTGTGTGTCAGCTCCATGGCTCCTAAGGGTGAATCAAGAGGCAGTCAGAAACACAGGAAAGCAGAGGAGATGGTTGCAGTCAGGACCAAAAGGCATTTGATATTTCCATCCAAGGGGATAGAATGCGATCAGTGTGGAATGGAGAGGTTTATCTTCATTTTCCCAAGACATAGCAAGGGAGCCAGCTCTCAGCCTGTAAATCTGCCTGAACCTCCCCACACACAGCTCTTGGCGGGACTCCTTCTGATGCCTTAGGGCTCTGGATGTCCATGTAGTCCTGAAGTCACAAGGCCAGGGACTCCGGCTCCACCTGTCACACGACCGTGTGGGACTGGTCCCCATTGGACATCTGCAGCCAGATGTATAGTACTCTAAAAGACTGAGTTTTTATGGACCCCAGGACGAACCTTGATGGATGATAAAGCAATTTTGTGAAGCTGGATAAACCGAGGGCCAGTGTTCTTCGTGTTTAGAAGAACCTGACTAGCGCAATGTATTCACAATCTGGCTAGCACAGGAATCAAAAGAATTTGGGGGGGGGGTCTTTGGCCACAGGAGTGTTCCAAAGGATTCCCGTTGGAGCCCTGTGAGCCAGAGGACCACATTCCCCCCCCCCCCCGAGAAATAGAGCAGAACTTTGCATTCTGGTGGGTTTCAGCCCATAGTATTGGTAGAGAGGGTCAGCAGTGGCTCTGTGATATGAAGAATGTGCTTCCATGTGATGATCAAGATGTTGGAATGAACCTTGATGCACTATTTACTCAAAAGGCTTTTTGTGCGCTGATCATGTGGAGCATGGTGTGTTTTCACAGACTGTGTACTTCTGGATGAGGGTAGCTCCATCCATTCGGGGTGGGGGTCAACATGGCTCCCATTCCTATGATACTGTTGCCTGCCCAGCACCAGGGGAGCAAAGACATGGAGGGGTAGCTCTCCTCTGGGACATCTAGCTCTGAGAGCCCTGCATCGGGTCAGGGATGGCTTGGAAACTCACCTACCAACCAGGGATCTCACTTGGTGTATGAGGACAGACACAGTGCGTCACACTGTACTTGTAGGCACCTAACGCTAGGCCATTTCCTGGTGCTTTTACACAAGAGTTTAAGAATAGTTCTGTTCAAGTACACCTTTAGCCCCTTTCTCTCTCTTCTTCTTCTGGAATTCCTATGATACAGATAGTGTTCAGTTTGATTGCATCTCTTCCTTCTGTAATTCTCCCCTCATGCTTCTGGATTTTTTTTATCTCTTTTTCTCAGCTTCCTCTCCTTCTATAATTTTATCTTCTAATGGACCTAATCTCTCCTCTGCCTCCTCAATCCGTGTTATGGCTGCCTCCATTTTATTTCGCACCTCATTTATAGCATTTTTTTAGTTCCTCATGACTATTTCTTAGTCCCTCGATCTCTGTAGCAATAGATTCTCTGCTGTTCTCTATGCTTTTTTTCAAGCCCTGCGATTAATATTATGACCATTATTCTAAATTCTTGTTCCATTATATTGCTTAAATTGTTTTTGATCAGTTCATTAGCTGTCATTAGCTACTTCCTGGAGTTTTTTTGAGGAGAATTCTTCCGTTTTGTCCTTTTGGGTAGTCCCTGCGGTGGCTCCAAACTGCAGGGCACTTCCTCTGTGCTGCTGGGAGTTACATGTTGGTGGGCGGGGATGCAGTCAGACCCGACATCTGTCCCCAGCCCACCGCTGGGGCCACAGTCAGACTGTGTGTACTTTACCTTCCCCTCTCCCAGGGGCAGGACTCACTGTGGAGTGGTGTGGCCCCTGTCTGGGCTACTTGCACACTGCCAGGCTTGTGGTGTTCCTTCCATGGGACCTGACGTATTTGCCGGGATGGATCGGCAAAGTGCACAGGGGCAGGATGGGCAAGCTTAGCTCGCTTTGACAGACACATAGACCAATGGAATAGAGACTCCAGAATTGGACCCACAAACGTATGGCCAACTAATCTTTGACAAGGCAGGAGAGAATATCCAGTGGAAAAAAGACCGTCTCCTTAACAAATGGTGCTGGGAGAACTGGACAGCCACATGCAGAAGAAAGAAACTGGACCACTTTCTTACACCATTCACAAAAATAAACTCCAAATGGATAAAAGACCTGCCTGTGAGACAGGATACCATCAAAACCCTAGAGGAGAAAGCAGGAAAAAAAACCTCTCTGACCTCAGCCACAGCAATTTCTTACTTGACACCTCTCCAAAGGCAAGGAAATTAAAAAGCAAAAGAAAGGGAATTTTAATTGAACTATTGGGACCTCATGAAGATCAAAAGCTCCTGCACTGCCAAGGAAACAATCAACAAAACTAAAAGGCAACCGACGGAATGGGAAAAGATATTCGCAAATGACATATCAGACAAAGGGGTAGTATCCAAAATCTATAAAGAACTCACCAAACTCCACCCCCGAAGAACAAATAATTCAGTGAAGAATTGGGCAGAAAACATGAATAGACACTTCTCTAAAGAAGGCATCCAGATGGCCAACAGGCACATGAGAAGTTGCTCAACGTGACTCCTCTTCAGGCAAATTCAAATCAAAGCCACACTCAGATACCACCTCACGCCAGTCAGCATGGCTAAAGTGAAAAAATCAGGAGACTCTAGATGCTGGTGAGGATGTGGAGAAACGGGAACCCTCTTACACTGTTTGTAGGAATGCAAACTGGAGCAACCACTCTGGAAAACAGTATGGAGGTTCCTCAAAAAATTAAAAATAGATCTACCCTATGACCCAGCAATAGCACTGCTAAGCATTTACCCGAGGGATACAAGAGTGCTGATGCATAGGGGCACTTGTACCCCAATGTTTATAGCAACACTTTCAACAATAGCCAAATTATAGAAGGAGCCTAAAAGTCTGTCACCTGATGAATGGATAAAGAATTCGTGGTTTTTATACACAATGGAGTACTACTTGACAAAGAGAAAGAATGAATTATGGCTTTTGTAGCAATGCGGATGGAACTAGAGAGGGTTATGTTAAGTGAAATAAGTCATACAAAGACAGATACCATATGTTTTCACTCTTATGTGGATCCCGAGAAAACAGAAGACCACGGGGGAGCGGAAGGAAAAAAAGGTTAAAGAGGCAGGGAGCCAAAGCATAAGAGACCCTTAAAAACTGAGAACAAACAGGGTTGATGGCGGTGGGAGGGTGGGGAGGGTGGGTGATGGGCATTGAGGAGGGCACCTGTTGGGATGAGCATTGGGTGTTGTATGGAAAAAATTTGACAATAAGTTTCATATATAAAAAGAAGAGTACTTCTGACTACATATCCCCAAGGAGCTAGTTCTAAAACCGTCTTGTAGCAAAGGGTAATTTCAGCAGGAAAGCACAAGTGTCTACACAGAGGGGTGGTGAGGAAAGTGTTACTCCATATGTCTACGAAGGACAAGAATGTCACTTGAAGCACAGTAATGCTTTGGGCACTTAAGCACAGGGCCTTTCCCTATGGCTAATATAGAATGTTCAAGTTTGTATTTAAATTCCAGTTAGTTAACATACCGCGTATTAATAGTTTCAGCTGTAGAATTCAGCTGCTCCACCCTTCCACACAACACCCGGTGCACATCACATAGTGTACTCTTTAATTCCCATGTCCTGTATAGTCCCACTGCCCCCGCACATTTCTCCTCTGGTATCTATCAGTTTGTTCTCTATAGTTAAGAGTAAATATCTTGTGTTGCTGCTCTCTTTGTTCCACCATGATTACTTATTTCTTTTGTTTCTTACATTCCACATAGGAGTGAAATCATACAAGCCTTTCTCTGACTCATTTCACTTATACTATTCTCGAGCTCCATCCAAATCATTGCAAAGGAAAATGTCATCCTCTTTCATGGCTGCATAATATTCCATTGTGTGTATATATGTGTGTTTTATATATATATATATATATATCACATCTCCATCCATTTCTCAGTCAATGGACATTTGAGCCCTTTCCGTAACTATTTTTCATTGTGCTGCTAAAAACACTGGGGTGCCTATATTCCTTTGAATTCTCATGTTTTGTATCCTTTGGGTAAAAACATAGTGCAATTGCTGGATCATAGGGTAACTCTAAGTGTGAAAGGGTAATTTTTAAAATTTATTTATTTGAAAGGGAGAGAGGGAGAGGTGGGAGAGGAGCAGAGAGAGACAGAGAGAGACTCCCAAGCGAACTCCATTTTGCCAGTGCAGAACCCAACGAGGGCTCAGTCCCATGACTGTGAGATCATGACTGGAGTGGATATCAAGAGTCAGTCGCCTGACTGTGCTACCCAGGTGCCCCAGGGCAGCCTTATTCTTAACATTTGATTGATGAAACCTTGTGCTGTTTTTCAGAGTGGCTGCAACTGTTGGCATTCCCACCCACAGTGTCAGAGGGTTTCCTTTTCTGACCATCCTTGACAACACCAATTGTTTCCTGTTTTGTGAGATTTAGCCCTTCCGACAGATGTGTGATGATAATCTCACTGTAGTATTGATGTGTATTTCCCTGATGAGTGATGTTGAGCCTCTTTTCATGTGTCTTTGGAACAAGGGTCACCTTGTGTGTTCTCCTGTGTGCCCCTCTCCCTCTCCCTCTTTCCTCAATGAGGGCTTCCACTCCTCTGCAGCAATGCTGATATATTTCTCCCCAAGCCCCCTCTCTGCACTTCCTACTGTCTTTGATGTGGCTTCTCTCCCTCTATCTGTGAACTTTGCTTTCTGGGGTATTTAGAATGATTGGCAAGTGATCTAGCTATGATTGGCTAGTTCAAAGGCTGAGACTACACGGCTGCCATGCTAGCTCTCTCAGCACACACTAATAAAGAATGTTTCAACCAACTGCTTTGAGATGTATGTGAAAGGCTACACGAAAGACCCTTGGGCAGTGTCGTTTCAGGCAGTAAACCACAAGGCGTGGGTGGCGGCTGGTGGGTGTGTTCAGGGGGTACATATGTGGTGTGTGTGGAGTGGCTGTGATCCTGTTCTGTATAGATGGCACATATGTTGTATATGTGGTTTGTGTCTGCCTATGGCATTTGTGTGGTGAGCGTGGTGTGTGTATGGTGTGTTGGTGGTTTATAGCTGTGTGGTGTAAGTGAGGTCTATGTGTTGTGATTGTACTATATATGTCATGCGTGTATACTCCATGTACAATGTGTGTTCGTGCGTGAGGTTTGTATGGCGTGTGTTTTGCGTGTGGTGCCTGTGCAGTTTTGTGGTGTGGCATAGGGGTGGAGTTGGTGTGGTGGTAAGTGTGGTGTGTATGGTGTGCGTGGTTTTTGTGTGTCATATATGTATGGGTTCTCATGGTGTGTGTGTTGTAGATGTGGTGTCTGTGTAGTATGTGTTGTGTGGGATATACGTTCGGCGTGTGTGTGGTGTATATATGGAGTGTGTTTGTGTGGTATAGGTGTGTAGGGTGTGTATACGTGTGTGTGTGGTATGTGTATTGTGTGTAGGAAACAGTAGGTGGAAGATATCTGTGTGATGCGTATGTGGTGTGTATGGGGTGAATGGGTGAGGTGTTTCTGTGGCATTCGTGTGTCATGCGAGATGCTTGTACTGTGTAGGAGTAGTGGAGCCGGGTGGTAGATGTGTCACATTTGTGTCTATATGGGCAGTGTGCGTGATGTCTGTGTAAGTTATGTGTAGAGGAGGTGGCATCTGTCTTCTGTATATGTGGAGTAGGTTCGGTGTGTGTGGTGTGTATGTGGAGTGTGTTTGTGTGGTATACGAGAGGTGGTTTGTTTGGAAATTGTGTGCTGTATACGTGTTGAGTGTGGTAATAAGGTGAGAGGGTTATAACTGGGTGTGTGGGGCATGTGTGATCTGTGTTGGATATGCTTGTGGTATATGCATGGTGTGTGGTGTATATGTGGTGTGTGTAATACATGTGTGTGTACATGGTGTATGTGTGATGTAGGTGCGTATGTAGTATTAATGTGGCCAATGCGGTGTGCAAGGTGTGTGGTATGTGCAGGGTGTGCGAGTCTGTGCGTTGTAAGTGTCTTGGTAACAAACTGTGGTCGTGTGTGGTGTATTTTTCATAAATATTTTGTATTTGTGTGTTGTGTGTTCGTGTATGGTGGTAGGTGTGATACAGGTGTGGTGTTTGTGTGTAATATGTTGTACTGTGTGGTTGCATATTAGTTGCAAGATGGTTTCCCGAAAGTGCAGTTTGACCGAGTTATGTGGCACTCTCTGCATAGTTTCCGCATAAGTTTTCAGACACTGCTGAGTGAAACGAGATGTTAGCTAGGAGATGGTTTACCCACAATGTTCTTTCCCAGAGTTGTTTATACGGCACTTACCTTTGTCGGCCCCGCATAGGTTTCAAACAGTTCTCAGTGAAACAAGATATCAGTGGAAAGACTATGTCAGTACAGTGTTCTTTCACATAATTGAGTATATGGCACTTTCTGCATAGGCACCGCATAGGTTTTCAAACGCTTCTAACTTAGTGAAACCAGATATTAGCTGCAAGAGGGTTTCTCGACAGTGCTTTCAAAGAGTCGAAGTATATGTCACCTTCCTCATCGTTCCCAACAAAGTTCCTGGTGAAACAAGATGTTAGTTGAAAGGTGGTCTCCCAAAGTGCTGCTTGATAGAGTTGAGTATATGGCCCTTTCTGCATAGGCCCCACGTAAGGTTTTCAGACAGTTATCAGTGAAACAAATTGTTGGTTGAAAGATGGTTTCTCCACTGTATTCTTTCAGAGTATCGAATACATGTCACTTTCCACATCGTTCCCCACATAGGCTTTCATACGCTTCTAACTTAGTTATACAAGATGTTGGTTGAAAGATATGTTCCCCAAAGTGCAGTTTGACAAAGTTGAGTATATGGCACTTTCCACATAGGCCCCGCATGGGTTTCCAAACACTTCTGACTTAGTGAAATAAGATTTTGGTTGAAAGATGGTTTCTCCATAGGATTTTTTAACAGTCACCTTCCGCATCATTCCCCGCAAAGGTTTTCAAATGATACAAGATGTTAGTTGAAAGACGGTTTCTGCAAAGAGCGGTTTGACAGAGTTGAGTATGTGGCACTTTCGGTAAAGGCCCTGCATAGTTTTTCAAACAGTTCTAACTTAGTGAAATGAAATGTTATAGTTGAAAGATGGGTTCCCCACAGTGTTATTTCATAAGGTTGAGCATATATATGGCACTTTCCGCATAGTTCCCGCATAGGGTGTCAGACACTTCTAATGTAGAGAAACGAGATGTTAGTTGAAAGAACATTTCCCCACACTGTCGTTTCACAGAGTATGTGGTACTTACTTTGTATGCCCTGCATGGGTTTTCAGAGTTCTCAACGAAGTCGATGCGAATTGAAAGAATTTTTCACCACAGCGTTGCCCCACAGAGTGGAGTATATGGGATTTTACGTTTTGGCCCCATAAGGGGTCACAAACACATCCATGATTGTGAAAGCAGACGCTTCTTGAAAGATTCTTTAAACACAGTAGTTTTTCACTAAAGTGAATGGCACTGTCCGGCTAGGCCCGGCATGTGTATTCAAACACTTCTAACTTAGTGAAACTACATGTTTCACTGAAGTGAGTGTATGGCACTTTCCGTCTAGGCCCCGCGTTAGGTTTTCAAGTTTCCAAGTTAGTTGAACCCGACGTTAGATGAAAACGTTGGTTTCCCCCAAGCGCTGTTTGACAGAGCTGGGTATGTGGCACTTGTGTTCCAACACTACTCCCTTAAGTTATACAAGAGTTTAGTTGGAAGATGGTTTCTCTACAGGATTCTTTCACTGTGGCTGGTATATGTCACTTTCCACATCTTTGCCCACGTTGGTTTTCAAACACTTCTAACGTAGTGCAGTTTGACAGAGTTGAGTATACGGCACTTTCCACATAGGCACTAAATCTTTTATAACTTAAAGATTTAGTTGGAAAATGTTTTCCCTGCAGTGTTGGGTCACAGAGTTCAGTACCTGGCACTTTCTGCATAGAGCCTGTGTACTTTTCAAACACTTTTAGTGAAACCAGATGTTAGTCGAAAGATCATTTCACCACAACGTTGTTTCACACAGCTGAGTACATGGCACTTAGCGGTTAGGCTTCTCTTAGGTTTTCAAACACTTCTGAGAGCGTCCAGATAGTAGTTGAAAGACTACTGTGACCGTTTCCCCACAGTGTTGTTTCACAGAGTTGAGTGTACGGCAATATCCGCATAAGCCCCGCCTGTGTTTTCAAACACTTGTAACTGAGTGAAACCAGATGTCAGGAGATTGTCTCCCGACAATGCTGTTTCACAGAGGTGAGTATGCGGCACCATGGTTTTCAAACACCTCTTAGTAAAGCAAGAGATTGTTCGGAAGATGGAGTCCCCACAGTGTTCTAGCACAGTGTTGACTGTATGGTACTTTCCGCATAGGTCCCTCATAGTTTTCAAACATTTTACCTTAGTGAAACCAGATATTAGTTGAAAGATCGTTTCACCACACCTTTGTTTCACAAAGTTAGTTGAGTGTGTGGCACTTAGCGCTCAGGTTTCTCTTAGGTTTTCAAACACTTCTAATGTAGGTAGTTGAAAGACGGCTTCCCCACAGGGTGGTTTCACAGAGGTGAGAATATGGCACTATCCTCATAGACCCAGCATGGCTTTTCAAACACTTGTAACTTGGTAAGTCCAGATGTTAGTTGAAGGACAGTTTCCCCACCATGTTGTTTCACAGAGTTGAGTATGTGACACTTATCTTCATCGCCCTAACCACACAGGTTTGCAACCACTTCTAACCTAGTGAAACCAGGTGTTAGGAGAAAGAAGGTTTTTCCCCCACTGTCTTGTTTCACAGAGCTGAGTATATGGCACTTTTGGTGTAGGCCCCGTATCGTTTTCAAACACACCTAACTTAGTGAACTAAGATGTTAGTTGAAGGACGGTGTCCCCAAAGTGTTGGTTGACACATTTGAGTGTAAGGTACTTTCCGTGTAGGTTCCGCATACGTATTCAAATACGTCTAAAAGTGATGCCGGATGTTATTTGAAAGATGGGTTCACCACACTGGTGTTTTACAGAGTGGAGCGGAGGGCACTTTCTGGGTAGAACCGAATAAGTTTTCAAACACATCTAACTAACTGAAACGAGAGGTTAGCTGACACATGGATTCCCAACAATGTTGTTTCACAGACTTGACTGGCCCTTTCGATGCAGGCCTTGCATGGGTTTTCAAACACACTCTGACTTTGTGAAACAAGGTGTTAGTTGGACAGTAGTTTCATCACACTGATATTCACACTTTTGCGTTTATGGCTCTTCAGGGTTAGGCCTCTCATAGGATTTCAAACACTTCTATCCTACAAAAACCAGATGGTAGTTGAAAGATGATTTCCCCCACTGGGTTGTTTCACAGAGTTGAGTGTATGCCACTATTCCCATAGGCCCCCGCATGTGTTTTCAAACACTTGAAACTTAGTGAAACCAGATATTAGTTGAAAGATCGTTTCACCACACTGATATTCACAGTCTTGAGGCTGTGGCCCTTCAGGGTTAGGCCTCTCATAGGATTTCAACACTTTTAACTCAAGGAAACCAGATGGTAGTTGAAGGACAGTTTCCTCACAGTGTTTTTTCACAGAGTTGAGTACATGGCCCTTTGGGGGTCAGCCCTGCATAGTGTTCAAACACCTTTAGGGAAACAGGATGTTAGTTGGAAGGTGGTTTCTCCACAGTATTCCCTCCCAATGTCGAGTATATGTCAATTTCCCCACGGTTCCCCGCATAAGTTTTCAAGCGATTCTACGTTAGTGATGCAAAATGTTAGCTTCAAAGATGGTTTCCGCAATGTGCAGGTTGACAGAGTTGAGTATATTATATGGCACTTGCCGCCTGGGCCCCGCATGGTTTTTCAAATGCTTCCAACTTAGGGAAATGAGATGTTGGTTGAAAGACCGTTTCACCACACTTGTTTCACAGAGTCGAGTATGCAGCACTTTCTGCAGAAGGCCCAATAAGTTTTCCAACACTTCTAACAGTGAGACAAGATGTTAGTTCAAAGATGGATTCCCCACGGTGTTGTTGGACAGAGTCCAGCATATGGCACCTTCTGCATAGGCCCCGCGTTGGTTTTCCAACAACTCTAACTGAAAGGTGATTTTGGTTGAAAGATCGTTTCCCCACAATGTTATTTCCCAGAGCTGAGTGTGCAGCACTTTCGGCGTAGGCCCCTCATTGGTTTTTAAATAATTGCAACCTAGGGAAACTTGATGTTAAGTGAAGGATAGTTGCCCTAAAGAGCTGCTTGATAAAGTTGAGTATATGGAACTCTGCACCTGGGCTCCGCAAAGGTTTTCAAACACTTCTAACAGGGAAATGAGATGTTAGTTCAAAGATGTCTTCCCCACAGTGCTTCACAGAACTGAGTACATGGCACTTTCCGCATATGCGGAAAACTTGGGTTTTCAAACACTTCTAACTTCGTGAAACCTTATGTTAGTTGAAAGATGGTTTCTCCACCCTGTTGTTTCACAGAGTTGAGTAGATGGCAACCCCTTCATAGTTCCCCGCGTGGCTTTTCAAGCACTTCTAAGTGAAACAAGATGTTAGTTGAAAGATGGATTCCCCGAAGTGTTGTCTGACAGAGTTGATTATATGGCACGATCTGCATAGGCCCTGCATTGGTTATCACATACTTCTAACGTAGAGTTAGTTTGAGTTGAGTTGAGAGAGTTGAGTACATGGTACTTTCCATGTGGACCCCGCATGGGTTTTCTAACAATTCTCATTTATTGAAACCAGATATTTGCTGAAAGATTGGTTTCACCACAGTCTTTTCTCACAGAGTCGAGTATATGCATTTCCGCATAAGCCCCGCATAGGTATTCAAACACTTCTCGTTTACTGAAATAAGATGTTAGTTGACGGGTGGGTTCCCCACAGTGTTTCATACACTTCAGAATATGGCACTTTCGGTTTAGTCCCCACGTGGGTTTTCAACTAAATCTATCCTAGTGTAACAGGATGTCGGTTGATAGAAGGCATCACCACACTGGTGTTTCACAGGCAGTTTCAGTGTGGGCCCCACGAGCGTTTTCAAACACTGCCAACTTCGTTGAACCAGGTGTCATTTTGAAAATTGGTTTGTCTGCAGTGATGTTTCGCAAAGTGAGTAAAGGCCGCTTTCGTTATACTTCTATGTCTAGGATCTCAACGCTTCTAACTTTGTGAACATGTTAGTTGAAAGATGTTTCAGCACAGTGATTTGGCACAATGTTGGGCATGTGGCGCTTTCCGTAAGTACGCCATTTTTCAACACGCACCTTGTTCCACTGAGAAGTGTTTGAAAACCTATGAGGGAAACTATGAGGAAATGGCATATACTCGACACTGACTTTCAACTCACATACACATCTTCACCAAGATGAAAGTGTTTGAAAATCTATGCAGAGCTTATGCTGAACATGCCATACATCAACTCTGGGAAACAACAGTTTACTGACAGTTTACCATCATTCAGCTAACCTCTCGTTTCACAATGTTGAGAGTTTGAAAACCCACGCGGGACCTACAGGGAAAGTGGCGTATACTCAACTCTATGAAACAACACTGTGGGGGGAATGATCTTTCACCCACCATCTGGTTTCACTAAGAGTTGTTTCAAAAGCAAGTCGGGGACTATGCAGAAAGGGCCTTATACTCAAATCGGTGAAACAACAGTGTGGGGAACGATCTTTCAACAAACCTTCGGTTTCACCAACTTAGAAGTGGTGGGAAACTTACGCGGAGAACTCCGAGAGACGTGCCATACACTCAACTCGGTGAAACCACGCTGTGGTGACAACGTCTTTCAACTACCATCTGATTCCACTAATTTAGAAATGTTTGAAAACCCATGCGGGCAACTATGCGGAAAGTGCCATTACTCAACTCTGTGAAACAACATTGTGGGATAACCATCTCTCAATTAGCAGCTTGTTTCCCTAAGTTAGAAGAGTTTCAAACCTATGCTTGGGGACGATGAGGAAAGCGACAAGGACTCGGCTCAGTTAAAAAGTACTGTGGAGAAACCATCTTGCAACTAACATAAGGTTTCACTCTGTTAGAAGTGTTTGAAAACCTATGCGAGGCCTATGCATAAAGTGTCATATATCCAACTCGGGCAAACAACACTGTGGGGCAACCATCTTTCAACCATCATCTTGTTTCACCACGTTAAAAGTGTCTAAAAACTCACGCAGGGGCACTTTTGTGCTCACTTTTGTGCCCGGTGAAAGAGTTGTCTGATGGAAACATCTATCAACTACCATCTGGTTTCTGTAACTTAGTGTGTTTGAAAACCGCAGCGGGGCCCACATCAAATGTGCCATATACACGACTGTATGAAGCATTGTGGGGAAACCATCTTTCAGCTAACAGCTCGTTTCACTACGGGACAAGTGTTTGAAAACCCATGCAGGGCCTAGGTGGAAGAAGCCATATACTCAACTCTGAAACAACACTGTGAGGTAACCATCTTACAATTAACACCTTGTTTCCCCAAGGGAGAAGAGTTTGGAAACATGCACACGTCCTACACGGAAACAGCCATATACTCATACTCATAAACACTGTGGGGGAAACCATCTTTCAAGTGTCGCCTTGTTTCATTAAGTTACAGGAGTTTGAAGACCCATGTGGGGCCTAAGGGAAAAGTGCTTTATACCTAACTTTGCAAAACAAGACTGAAAGAAAACATCTTTCAACTATTATCTCTTTGTCACAAAGTTAGAGGTCTTTGAAAACCCATGCCTGGCCGATGCAGATGGCTCTATATAGTCTGTGAAACAACCCTTTGTGAAACCTCTTTCAACTAACATCTTGTTTCACTAAGTTACAGTGTTGTAAAACCCATGCAGGGTTTATGCGGAAATTGCCATAAACGTAACTGTGAAAAAACAATGTGGTGAAAGCTTCTTTAACTACCATCTCATTTCACAAAGTTACAAGTGTTTGAAAACCTATGCAAGGCCTAGCAGGGAAAAGTGCCATAAACTCAACTCAGTGAAACACTTGGGAAAACAATCTTTCATTTAACATCTGGTTTCACCAAATTACAAGTGTTCGAAAATACACACGGGGCCTATAGGGATTGTGCCTTACACTCAACTCTGTGAAACGACCCTCTGGGGAAACCGTCGTTCCACTACCCCCGGCTGTCACTAAGCTAAAAGTGTTTGAAAACGTACGAGGGGCCTATGCACGAAGTGCCACATACCTAACTCTGTGAAACATTACAGTGGTGAAACCATCTCTCAACTACCCTCAGGCTTCACTAAGTTAGAAGTGTTTGAAATCCCAGGCGGGGCTTATATGAGAAAGTGCCATATACTCAACCCAGTGAAATAACACTTGGGGAAAACAATCTTTCACTCAACATCTGGTATCACTAAATTGCAAGTGTTGGAAAACGCCTGTGGGGCCTTGGTGGATAGTGCCATACACTCAACTCTGTGAAAAAACACGGTGGCAAAACCAATTTTTGTTACACGAAGTCAGATTTGTTTGAAAACCCATGCGGGACTACACCAAAACTGACACGTACTCAACCATGTGAAGCAACAGTGTGGTGATTCCATCTTTAAACAAATGTCTGGTTTCACTAAGGTAGCACTGTTTGAAAACACTTGTAGGGGCTACAAGGAAATTGGCGTATATTCAACTCCGTGTAACAAACAAACACACACTATGGGGAAACAGTCTTTCAACTAACCTCTTGTTTCACTAAGGTAGAATTTTGAAAACACTTGCGGGGCTTATGCATTGACATTTTATTCAACTCTCAAAAAACACTTTGCAGAAACCATCTTTCAACTAACAACTCATTTCACTCTGTTAGAAGGGTTGGAAAACCTACGCGCGGCCTATAAGGAAAGGGCCATTTACTCAACTCTGTCAAACGACACTCTGGTGACACCAACTTTCAAAAACCATCTAGTTTCATTAAGTTAGTAGTGTTGGAAA
Source organism: Panthera pardus (assembly GCF_024362965.1). Lineage (NCBI taxonomy): Eukaryota > Metazoa > Chordata > Mammalia > Carnivora > Felidae > Panthera > Panthera pardus. The sequence continues at coordinate 90,070 of NW_026526769.1, forward strand.
CCCATACAGGGCTTCCACGGAGCGTGACATATACTCAGCTCTATGAAACACTGTGGGGAAACAATCTTCCAAGTAACCTCTTCTTTCACTAAGTTAGAAGTGTTTGAAACCCTTTGTGGGTCTTATGCACAAAGTTCCATAACCTCAACTCTGCCAAGCAGGCAGCCTTTTGGGGATACCGTCTTTCAACTTACATCTTGTTTTACCAAATTACAATTGTTCAAAAATCTTTGTGGGGAATGATGGAAGAAAGTGACCATATACTTGACTGGAAAAAATTCTCTTGAGAAACCATCTTTCAACTCATATCTGGTTTCATTAATTTAGAAGTGTTTTAAAACCCTATATGGGGCTTATGGAGAAAGTGCCATATCCTCACCTCTGTCAAGCAACCCTGTGGTGAAACTATCTTTCAACTAACATATGGTTACACTAAGGTAAAAGTTTTTGAAAATATTTGCGAGAAATTATGAAGAAGTGCCATATACTCAGTTGTGTTTGACAATACTGTGGAGGAACCATCTTTCAAATAACTTCTTGTTTCACGAAGTTAGACGTCTTCCAAAACCTATGCGGAAAACATAGGGGAATGGCACAGACACAGCACTGTGAAATAACATTGTGGGGGAGCCTTCTTTCAACTAATCTCTTGTTTCACTAAGCGACTAGTGTCTGAAAACCTACGCGGGCAACTCTGACGCAAGTGCCATACACTCTGTGAAAACAGACTGTGGACAAACTGTCTTTCAACATCTTTCTTGAAGTAGGAAGTGACTGAAATTCTAGGCCTGAACGTATAATGACATTGCCACACACTCACCTCCTTGAAGGAACACCATGGAGAAACCATCTTTCAGCTAACGTCTGGTTTCTTATTGAGGGGTGTGTGAAATCTTTTATAGGGAACCGAAATGACTTATACTTAATTCTGGAAAAACACTATCGCGAAACCTTCTTTCAGCCAAATTTTGCTTTCACTGTTTCCACATGTGGAAAACTAACAACTTTCACGACGTTAGAAGTGTTCAAAAATCTAGGCCTAAATATATAATGACAGCGACATCCTCTGAACTCCTTGAAATTAAACAATGGAGAATCCTGTTTCAACTAACGTCTGGTTTCAAATGAAGAGGTGTTGGAAACCCTTTATAGAGAACTATAAGGATCTTATACTTAATTCTGAAAAAAAAAATCTATCCAGAAACGGTCTTTCAACCAGCTTCTCGTCTCACGTCTAAACGTGTTGAAAAACCTATCCTGAGAAATTATAGAGTGCCTTATAATCAACACTGTGAGGTCACCTTCTGGAAGAACCATCTTTCAACTAATCCTTTGTTTCCTTCAGAAGTGCTTGATATCCTATGAGGACAGTGACATGTACTCGACTCTGTGAAAACAGAGTGGAGAAATGACCTTTAAATAACATCTCGGTTCACTAACTTAGAAGTGTTTGAAAATCTAGGCCTCAATGTCAAATGAGAGTGCTATAGGCTCCACTCCTCGAATTAAAATCTTGTCGAGAACCCTTTGTCTTTCAACTAACGTCCTGCTTCAAAGTTAGAAGTGTTTGAAAACTTTTACAGGGAACTCTGGGGAAAGGGTCACAATCTTAACTCTGTGAAAAAAACACAACTAACTTCTTGTTTCACTGGGTCGGACTAGTTGGAGACTCGATGCAGGGAACTATAAGGAAACTGCCATATACTCAACATTGGGAGAAAACAGCGTGGGGGAAACCACCTGTTTCACTAGGTTAGGTGTTTGATAACGTACACTGGGAACTCTTAAGAAAGGGCCAAATACACAACTCTGAGAAAACACAAAAGTTTCAAACCAACTTCTTCCTTCAGTGGGTGAGAAGTCTTTGAGTCTCTGTGGGGGAAGTATGAGGAGAGTGCCATGAACTTCACTCTGTGAAACAACACTGTGCAGAAAGCACTTTGCAGACAAGTTCTTGTGTCCGAAACTGCATTTTTTAAATCAAACCGACGTAATATAAGGAAATTGCCATATCCGCACTCTGAGAAACACTGGGGAGAAGCCATCTTTCAACTAACATCACGTTTCAGTAAGTTAAACGCTAAGAAACTAACACCGGGGAACAGGGCTTTCAACTCTTGTTGACCCCACTTAGCTAGTCATGTTTGACGACCTGTGCGTGGAATTACAAGAAAGTCCGTATACTCAGTTCTGTTTGATAATACTGTGGAGACGGCATCTGTCAAATAACTTCTTATTTCACGACCTTAAAAGTCTTTCAAAACCTATGCAGAAAATATAGGGGAATTAATGTCACTGACCCCACTTCCGTGAAATAATATTGTGGGGGGAAACCCTTCAACTAATTCCTTGTTGCACTAAGCAAAAATGGTCTGAAAACCTATGCTGGCAACTAGGGGGAAAGTGTAGATTCTCCACTCTGTGAAAACGCCGTGAAGAAACGACCGAAGACAAGTGCCATAGATTCAACAGTGTAAAGAAATCATTTTTACACTAACACCGTGTTTCATTGAGTTAGAAATGTTTGAAAACCTATGCGGGGAACATTGAGGAAAGTTCATTTACTCAACTCTATGAAAAAAAAAAAAAAACCACTGTGGACATACCAACTCTCAACTAACGTCGTTTTTCACGGAGTTGGAAGCGACTAAAAATCTAGGGCTAAACGTATAATGACAGCGCCATACACTGAACTCCTTGAAGGAAAACCATCTTTCAAAAAAAGTCTGGGTTCAAATTGAGTGGTGTTTGAAACCCTTTACAGGGAACTATAAGGAACGGACCTCGTGCTTAATTCGGAAAACCCACTATGGCGAAAGGTTCTTGCAACCAACTTCTTTCACGAAGTTAGATGTGTTGGCAAAACTATCCCGGCAACTATATAAAGTGCCATCTACTCAACTCAATGAAAGACCATGGTGGAAGGGACCATCCTTCAACTAATTCCTTGTTTCACTAAGAAGTGTCTGAAAACCTAGGCGGGGAACTATGAAGACAGTGACCTAACCTCAACTCTGAAAAAACGCGGCGGGGAAGCCACCTTTCAACTAACTTCTTGTTTTGCTGAGTTACAAGTCTTTGTGATGTAAGCGGCAAACTCTGAGGCAAGGGCCATATACTCAACTCTGTTTTACACACAACATTGTGCCGAAACCATTTTTAAACTAACATCGTGTTTCATTGAGAAGTGTTTGAAAACCTAAGCGGGGAACATTAGGAAAAGTTTCCTGTACTCAACTAGGGAGGCGAGGGGGCGGGGGAACCCTTTGGAAAAAGCCATTTGTCAATTAACTTCTTGTTCTAGTGAACAAGTGTGAAGTGTTAGAAAAACTATGCGGGAAATGATATAGAAAGGGTCATAGACTCAACTCTGTGAAAGAACTCGGTTGGGAAGGCTTCTTTCACCGAATATCTTCTTTCACGAAGTTAGGAAAGTTTGAAAATTAGGCCTAGATGTATAATGTGAGTTGCTATATGCTCAACTCTGAAACTAAACCGTCTTTCAGCTAACGCTTTGTTTCAGAGTTAGAAGTTTCTCAAAACCTTTACAGGGATCTATAAGGAAAGGACAATATACTGAACTCTGAAAAAACACTGTGGAGAAAGCATCTTTCAACTAACCTCTTCTTTCCCCAGCTGAGAAATGTTTGAAATCTAGGCCTGAAGGTATAATGACATTTACCATACTCTCAGCTCCATGGAAAAAACGTCTTTCGATTAACATCTTGTTTCACTACCTTAGAAGTGTTTGAAAACCTATGTGAGGAACTCTAAGAAGAAAGTGCCATATCCTCAACCCTGTGAAACAATGTTGAGAAACTGCCTCTCAACTAACATACCAAACTATTATCTTGTTTCACATACACCGCACTATACCCAATATTTAGCCAACACTCACCAAGGTCTTCTCACCAAGCACACTCCACACACACACACACATACCTCTTAACACACCACAAACACCCCACTTCAACCTCCCACAGTGCCTAGGAAACACATAAAAACCAAACATATCACACACAGACAAAACCCACCACAATATACCGCAAGTACCACACACATTCAAACCTCCTATGTACAACACTTTTATACTGCTTAAAACTCGGACGGGACACACACTTCATTTGTAAACGACACACACAGTTTCCATGTAACATACCCAATCCACTACAACACACGTTCAGAATATCCATCACACAGTCCAAATACCTCACAAACATCACACTACCTATGCAGCACACGTATTCCACAAACACACTTCACTTATACCATGCACAAAAATTCACACCCCACACATACACCAGAGACATGCTGCTTATAAACCACATGCGCACGCCCTTTCCATACACCACACACGTAGCAAACACAACACCTCAATGCTCCGCATATAGCCTGCTACATTTCTTCTGCCCCTACCTGCCAATGGGATGGCAGGAGAGACATCAAAAGCCAGGGCTTTCCCTCTCTATTTGAGGGAAGAATAGAGGCCTCGTGATGACAGTGCTTTGGGTGTGGCCTGGACCGAGGTCCCTTTACCAAAGGCCATGGCTGTTTCTAACTCTTGAGACAGTCAACTTGCTTAAAGATTGTATCAGTCACTTCACTCTCAACAGTCTCCCATTCATTCCCATCTCTGATGAAGACCTCTAGCACGCCAGTTATCATTTTGAACCCCTTTGATCTACTTCCAAATGAGTTTCTCCCTGGGCTGCATTCCAAGTGAGTCTCTCAGAGGAACAGCCTCTGCTTTCAAGTGGAGTGTGGTGAAGTCCTTGGGAGTGTGCAATGGGTTTTGTAAGAGGACCCCCCCCCCCCGTTCATCTGGCTTCAGAAGTATATGGACATCAAGAGGCCTGACTCATTGAAGATGCCCATTGGCGAATGTTGGTATGAATCCTGAGCCAGAGGTTGCAAGAGAGAGCTGGCCTCTTTTGTGGGCTGAGAGGAAATGAAGCGAGGCGTCTCCTTTCAAGAATAATCCAGTTCCCATTTGGAATGTCGAGCTTTGGTCCACCTCCTAGTCATTTTCTTCCTATGGCTGTCCTTCGAAATAAACTTTTGCTCACATATAGGGGCCACAGAACTGTCCTTCACTCAGCTGGCACCCTGGGGTAAGCCACAAACTCCCACTCTGGCCCTGTGCCCAGTGAGGGCTTTTTGACTCTGCTATACCAAAGGAACAACGGCCTCTGACTGGATGGTGCTTGGCCTGCTCTGGTAGACAAGGTGAAGGGGAGCTGTCTGGCTTCGCTCACCGGCTTGATTGAGTGGGTTTCATTTTGAGCAGCAGCCAGTTTACACATGGGCAGTATGAACCACGTGTGGGTCAGCATGAGAAGAGCCCCTTCCAGAATAAGGAATAAAGTCCTCGTTCCGGACACCTGAGCAAGAGCCAGCAGCACCCAATAGCCACATCTCAAACACTGCTGCCTCCAACAACTGAATGACAGAGATCCTGGAAGGGACAGACAAAGCTAGCAATCTCTAGCTCCTGAAGAAAGACTACAGGCGTCTTGATGGCAAGGTTCTTGTGTGTGGTCTTTCAGAGGGCTCCCTTTGCCTAAGCTGAGAGGCATCTCTTATTCCTGATACAACCAGGTTCCAGGTTGATGGGAGACTGTCAGTCATTTCAGTCTCAACGTTCTCCAAATGTCAGCTCCGATGAAGAACAGAGGCACCCTGGGTCTCCATGGACACAACTTGGCTCTCTGAGAAGAAAATAAGGTTCTATTTACATCCAGTGTCTGAGAGACATACTGTCCTCCTTCAAGATGGAGTCTGCCAGTGTCCACATTATGGTGATGTAGGATTTGCTTGGGCCCCTCTCAATGTGCTATCAGAAATGTGTGGCCAACCAAAACCCTAGGGTATTTGAAGGTGCTCAGGGACAATGCTTGTGGGGAGGCTAATCCACCAGTTAGGGGCCGATCACACCTCCTTTGTGAGATGAGAGAAAGAGAAGGCCGATACCTATTTCCTAGATTTCCACCAAGGCCCTTTGTTAATGCAGGACCATGATTGACCTCATAGGGATTCTGATCCCACTGCTGCTTTTCTAACTTGTTCTCACATCACACACCAAGACCAAGGGGCTCTCCCTACCAAACAACGTCCAAGGATGGGAGTTGAGTTTCCAGGCCTTTCCTGAGTCAATACAGAGCTCTCAGAGTGGGGTACCTGACAGGACAGCTAGCACGCATGTCCCTGAGCCCTCGGTGCATAGCAGGCCTCAGTATCATGGGAATGGGTAGCCACATGAACCCGTGACCTTACTTGACTGAGATACCCTCATTTGGAAGAAAAGGCAGACTGTGAATGTGCAGCTTGCTTCAGGCACTGACCAGCACACAAAAAGCCTTTTGAATACATGGTGCACCATAGCCTCGTTCAAACCTACCGATCATCACAGGGAAGCCATAGTCCTCATGACTCAGAATAACTGCTGCCCCTATCTCTGGACACGATGCGAAGAAGGCCAACAGAAGCCAAAGCTTCCCACTATTTCTTAAGGGATAATGTGGGCTTCTTGGTCACAGGGCTGCAAGGGGCAACTTTTGAGGCACTCCTTGAGCCAAGCTGACAAAGGGTTCTTCTGATGCCTGAGCAAGCCAGCGTGCTAATATCTTGTGCTGGGCAGATTATTCTAAGCATTACCCAAATCTCAGCCTTAAGGAAGAACTTTGGCCCTCGGTGCATCACGTTTCATGACATTGCTTTAATTCTTCACCACGGTTCCTCTTGTGATTCCCCCCAGATCCAGTCACTCAGAGTCACAGCACCGACTTGTGACTTGTGGCATAGGTTGAGCCAAAGGGGCCCTGGCATTTTGGTTTCAGGACTCCATGGGCCTCCGGGGTCCTAGGCCTTTAGAAGGGGGTCCAGCTGAGAAGTGTGTATGGGTGGTCGGCCAGAGGCAATAGGGGGGAGATGGCCTCCATGCCCAGGGAAAACGAAGTTTAACATGTCCCACCCAAACCGAGCACATTCTCATTGGATGGAAATGTTGAATGCATATTGGTCCAGGTTAGAGCCTTTCTCTCTCCGTTACTGCCCTTCTGCCTGAGTCTTCGTCCAACCTTAGGAGCCACGGAGCAGGCACTCACTCGGCGGGCACCAAGGGGTGGGCTTCGGGCTGCCACTCAGTCCCGAGCCCAGTGACAGCCATGAGCATCGGCTATCCCAAAGGAGGAGCTCCTATCGCTGAGCTTGGTGAATGGCGGTTTGTAACATGAGGTGAGGAAGTGAGCAAACTTGCCTCATTGCTCTGCCTGATGGAGGGGCCTTCCGCCTGAAAAGCAGACAGTTCACACAGGAGCAGGAGGCTCCAGAGGCTGGTCAGCACAGAAAGAGCCCTTTACAGGGAGAGGGCCCCAGTGCCCCTTTCCACACTGTCGGAGGAAGACCTGGGGGGCACCTGACTACACCAACTGTCACTGCTCACTCCATTCAGTGATGGGAAAAGGAAGGAAAGCAACGCCCAGGGCTCTCTAGGCCCTTCTGAAGGAAGAAGGCAGCCCTTTTGCTGACACGGCTCCCAGTTGTGGATGCTACAGACACTGTTGCTTAAGGCTTCTGGTGTGTCCTCTTCTTCCCTTAACCAGGTTGCCAGGAGCTGCTTCTGGACCCTTCCTTCTCCACATAATTTCCCTTTCAAACTCTGAAGAGCTCTGACCCTCTTTCTCCACCTTTACACATCTTTGCTTTCTTGTAGAAGCAAGATTCTCCCCATCATCCGTTCAGTCATTGTCTCACGGTGATATCCTCTGCCTTTCACAAGGGAGTCTGATTCAGTCCTGGAGACTGGGGGAAAGATTTTGGCCACAGGGTTCATTCCTCATCAATACAATGGGTTCCAGAAGTATGTGGTCACTCAGGGACCCAGGCCAATGGAAGGGTCCCCTCAGAGGGTGTTTTTCTGTCGGTTGGGCAAGAGATTTGGGTATGGAGCTGGCTTTCTTCTGGGCCAAAGAAGTGAGACACTTCCTTTCCAAGTGGCTCCCAACTCCTACTGTGTATGCCAAACTTTGGACCCCCTTATGCCCATTGCCTTCACCTTGCTGCATTTCCAACCTTTTTTTTTCTCCCTTAGGAGCTATGGAGCTATCAGAAGCTCAGGTAGCTCAGCCGAGTATGCATCAAACTCCCACTCTGCTCCTGTGCTCAATGAGAGCCCTCAGGCTCTGAAATAACAAAGGAAAGATGGTCTTTATTCCCTGGAAGATTGGTGACTGGTATGAAGGGGGAAGGGGAGCCAGCTTGCTTCACTATCCTGGATGACCGTGTTGTGTTCCTTGTGAGAAGCAGACGGTTTGCCCATGAACAGTCCGGACAAGGCGAGTGTCAGCCCAGGGGAAACCCTTTCCAGGAACAGGGGACGATTTCCTTGTTTCACACTCTTGAGTAAGAGCCAGCAGAACTAAATACTTAGAGCTCAGAACTGGGGTCTCGATCAACTGATAGAACATGTGGGAGGGACAGACATAGCCAAAAATCTCTGTCTCCTACGATCAGAATAAAGGGCACCCAGGTGTATTCCTTCAGAGGGCTCCCATTGCCTACCCCACAAGCACTGCTTATTTTGGCTACAACCAGGTTGGTAGGAGACTGTTCTGGGTACTTATTCTCAAAATTCTCCACATCCCATATGTGAGGAAGCACTTTGGCAGTCTGTGTCTCAAGCTCCACCACTTACCGTTGTCTTCAAAAGTGGTGCTGCATGGTGTTTATCAGAGCCAGTGCCTTTGAATAATATCGTCTTCTTTCAGCTTTGGTGTCCAGTGTAGTCCCTGTGGTTATGATCTAGGTATTGCAATGGGCCCCTCTCGTTTTGGTTTCAGAATTATGTGACCATCTCCAAACCTAGGCTGTATGAAGGTTCCCAGGCGGAATGCTTGTGCTCGTGGTTAGTCTCAGCCAGAAGGTAGCAGTAGATGCTGCCTCATGTGTGCTTACAGGGTGATGGAAGATGGATATCTCTTCCTCGATTTCACCAGGGGCCTTTTGAATGCAGAACTTTGACATCCCCTGGTAGTCATTCTTATCTCATTTCTGCTTTTCTCTCTTGACCTCACTTCACACACCAAGACCATGGGGCGGCCGTGTAAACAAGTGAGTTGCAAGGATGCACGTTCCAGAACATTCCCGAGTCTAGACAGGGCTCTCAGAGTCGGATATCGCTGAAGAGACCTATACATTCTGTCCGTGAGCCGTCAGTTCATAGTAGGCTACTGTATCACGGGAATGGGTAGCCACATGGACCCCTGATCCTAATGGATGGACATACCCTCAGGCAGAGGAAGAGACAGGATGTGCCTGCGGCCTGCCGCATGACTTGAGCAGAGAACTCCAAGTCTCTGGAACGTCTTCTGCACCAGGCCTTGTTCTCATCACTCAATCCTCCCATGGAAGCACATTTTTCCTATCTCAGTGTCACTGGGGCCCTATCTTCTGATACGATGGGCAGAGAAGCACACAAAAAGCCACAGTTTCCCTCTACTTCTTGGGGAAGAACGTGGATCTCTTGTTCACAGGGCTCCGAGTGGCTCCCTTTGCCCAAAACCTGTAGCCAAATCCCACAAAAGATCTGATTTGTGAGCAAGCCAGCTTGCTAATACATTGTGATAGTTTGTTCTCAACATTATCCCATTCCCATCCTTAATGCAGAACTCTTGCCTTAGGCTTATCAAATCTCATGATATTGTTGTTTATATATCAAGGTATGCCTTGGGCCCCATACGTTTCAGTCTTGCACAGTAATCGATCGGTCTTGCAAAAGTCCAGTGTGGACCAGCCCGTGTGTCGTATGTTAGAGGGTGAGGTAAAAAGGGGCCGGCATATTTGTTGCAGGACTACATGGACATCCCAGAGCGTCAGGGCAAGGTAAGGGGGTCCAGCCGAGATCTGTTTGTGTGGAGGATGGGCCAGAGGTATTAGGCGCACGCTGGCCTTCATGCTGGGCCTAGGGGGAAGGAAGTTTAACATGTCCGGTCGACGTTGATCACATTCCCATTCTCTGGAAATGTTGCACACTTTGGTCCTGGCTGCAGCCATTCACTTTCCTTTAATGTCTTTCTGACTGGTTCTTTGTTCACCCTTATGAACCACGGAGCTGGCACTCACTCAGCAGGCACCAAGGGGTGGGCGTCGGCTACCCACCTGGTCGCCTGCTCAGTGACAGCCATGAGCATCATCTACCCCAAAGGAGAATAGTCCTCGTATCCCTGAGCTTGGTGATGGGCTGTTTGTAGCAAGAGGTGGGGAAAGGAGCAAACTTGCCTCATTGCTCTGCCTGATGGAGGGGCCTCCCTTCTGAAAAGCACAAAGTTCACACAAGAGCAGGAGGCTCCAGAAGCTTGTCAGCTCAGAAAGAGCCCTTTACAGCAAGAAGGCCCCGATGCCCCTTTCCACTCTCTGGGGCAACAGTGGGGGCCACGTGACGGCCACAGCAGTGTCACTGCTCACTCCTTTCAATGATGGGAAAAGGAAGAAAAGCAAAGTCCAGGACTCTCTAGGTCCTTGTTCCACTGTTTTCATTACATGGCACTTTCCGAATGCATAGGACCCTCCTAGGGTTGGGAAGTTTTTCTCAATGCAACCAGAACTTCGTTGAAAAATTCTTTCTCGACCGTCTTGTTTCACGGAGTTGAGTGTATGGCCCTTCACGCATAGACCCCCGCATGGGTTTTCAAACACTTTTTTTCCAAACTGAGTGAAACAAGATGTTAGATGGAAGATCGTTTGTCCACAGTATTCTCTCACAGTGTCGAGTAAAGGTCCCTTTGAAACAACACCGTGCGGAAACCATCTTTCAACTAACACGTCGTTTCACTAGGGTAGAAGTGTTTGGAAACCTATGCGGAACCTATGTGGAAAAGGCCATATACCGAAATCTGGGAATTTACACTGTGGGGTAACCCGTCTTTCAGCTAACGTCTTGTTTCGCTAAGGGAGAAGGGTTGGAAAACCTATGCACGGCATATGCCGAAAGGGACATATACTAAACTTTGTGAAAGAAAAAAAAAAAAAAAAAACCACTGTGGAGACGCAGTGTCTTTCAACTCACATCTGGTTTCACAAAGTTAAGATAGTTTGAAAACTTATGAGTCACTCACAGGGAAAGGGCCACATACTCAACTCTGTGAAACAACACTGTGGGGGAAGACATCTTTCACCTAATATCTGGTCTCCCTAAGTGAAAAGTGTTTGACTACACATGCGGGGCCTAGGCAGACGGTGCCATAGACTCAACTCTGTGACACAACACTGGGGTGAAAGAATGTTCCAAAAAACATCTGGTTTCTCTAGGCTCGGTGTGTTTGAAACCCCTGACGGGGCCATCACGTAAAGTGCCATACACTCCCCTCTGTGGTAAAACATTCTTTCAACTAACATCTGATTTCAGTGAGAACTGTTTGAAAACCGATGCGGGGGGCCTACACGGCAAGTGCCATGTACGCAACTCTAAGAAGCAACAATGGGGAGGGAACCATCTTTCAACTAAACCTCTCGTTTTCACTAGGTTAGAAGAGTCTGAAAGACTAGACGGGGCCGATGCCGAAAGTGCCATATACTCAGTTCTATCACGCTGCACTGTGCGGAAACCATCTTTCAACCAAATGCTGCATCACGGAGTTAGAAATATTTGACAATCCATGCACGGAACGATGTGGAAAGTGACATATACACGACACTGTGAGAGACTCCTGTGGACAAACCATCTTTCCGGTAACATCTCGTTTCACCAAGTTAGAAGTGTTTGAAAGCCTATGCAGGGCCTATTCCGAAAGTGTCATGCTCTTTGAAACCACTCGTGGAAACAACGCGGCGAAACAGTCTTTCGACTAACATCTGGTTTCGCTAATTAGGTGAGTACCGCTTGAAACCTATGCGTGGACTACAGGGTAAAAGTGCCGTACACTCAACGCGGAGGAACAACACTGAGGGGAAACCATCTTTCAACTAACATCTCCTTTCACTGTTGCAAGTGTTTGAGAAAGTAAGCGGGCCTATGCCCAGAGTGCCGCACACTCAACTCTCGAACTGCACTTTGCAGAAACCATCTTTCAGCTAACATCTTGTATGAAAATTGTTAAAAACCTATGCAGGGAACGATGTGGAAAGTGACATACAGCCTAGGCTGGGAGACAATACTGTGGACAAACCGTCTTTCAACGAGCCTCTTGTTTCATTAAGATAGAAGCGTCTGAAAACCCATGCAAGGAAGTAGGAGGACAGTGCCATAAACCAACAATGTTACCGAACCATCTTTCCACTTACACCATGTTTCACTAAATGAAAAGTGCTGGAAACCTATCGGGAGTCTAAGCGGAAAGTGCCATCCACTCAACTGTGCGAAAACACTGTGGGGAAGCCATCCTTCAACTACTATCTTGTTTCATTACCTTGGAAGTTGTTGGACAACCTAGCACAGCCTATGAGGAAAGTTACATGTACTCAACTCTGTCAAGTAGCACTTTGGGGAAATTATCTTTCAACTACCATCTCGTTTCCCTAAGGTAGAAGTGTTTGAAATCCCAGGCGGGGACTATGCGGGTAGTGCCATATCTTCTACTCTGTGAAACACTGTGGGGATCCCGCCTTGCAAGGAAGATCTCTTGTCACAAAGTTAGACGTGGTAGTAACCATATAAGGGGCCTGGGTAGAGTGTCATATACTGAACTCTGTGAAACAACATTGTAGGGAAACCATCTTTCAACTGACATGTCCTTTCACTAAGAGTTGTTGAAGAGCAATGCGGGGACTAAGTAGAGAGTGTCATATACTGAATTCTGTGAAACAACACTGTGGGGAAACCCTCTTTCCACTATCTCGTTTCACTAAGAATTGTTTCAGAAACTGTGAGAAGCCAATGTCGGACGTGCCATAGCCTCAACTCTGTCAACCAGCACTTTGCAAGCACTAGTGTTTTGAAACTCTCTTTCAACTCTCATCTGATTTCACCAGGTGAGAACTGTTTGAAAACCTATTCGGGGCCTAGGCCAAAAGGGCCATATACTCAACCACGTCGACCAGCACTTTGCAAAAAAACAATCTATCAACTAACAATCTTGTTTCCCTAAGTTAGAAGTATCTGAAAACATACGCGGGGAACGCTGCAGAAAGTGACATATACACGACTCTGTGAGAGAATACTGTGGACAAACCGCCTTTCAACTACCATCTTGTTTCACTAAGAAGGATTTGAAAACCTATGCAGGAACTATGCGCAAAGGTCCATATATGGACACTGTGAACACTGTGAACAAAGCATCTTTCACCTAACTTCTGGCTTGAAGTTAAAATAGTTTGACAACCTATGGATCACCTACAAGGAAAGAGCCATATGCTCATCTCTCGAAACAACACTGAGTAGTAACCACGTGTCATCTAAGATCTGATTTCACTAAATTAGAAAAGCTTGACAACCAGTGCGGGACCTAGGCAGATAGTGCGATATACTCCAGTCTGTGAAACAGCACTGGTTGGAAACACTCCTCCAACTCTCATCTGATTTCACTAAGTGAAGACTTTTTGAAAACCCTTTCGGGGCCTATGCCAAAAGTGACCTATACTTCACTCTGTGAAAGAACACTGTGGTGAAACAATCTTTCAACTAACATCTGGTTTCCCTGAGTGAGAAAGACTTCTTTAAAAACCTAGGCGGGGCCTTCACAGTAAGTGCCATATACTCAAGTTTGTGAAAAAGCACCGTGGGGAAGCCATCTCTCACCTGCCATCTAGTTTCTCCAAGTTAGAAGGGTTTCAAAAACTCTGCGGGGCCTGTGACGGAACTGCCATATACTCGGCTCTGGCAAAGAACACTTTGCGGAAACCGTCGTTCAACCAACATTTTGTATCACTACGTTCGAAGTGTTTGAAAACCTATACGGGGAACGATGTGGAAAGTGGCATGCATTCGACACTGAGAGAATACTGCGGGCAAACCGTCTTTCAACGAACATCTTGTTTCGCTAGATAGTAGCATATTAAACCCTAGGCGGGGACTACGTGGAAAGGGCCAGGTAATCAACTCTGCGAGAAGACATCATGGAGAAAGAGCTTTCATCTAATATCTAGTTTCACCAAGAAGACTTTGAAAACTTATGCACGAACTACTATGGAAAGTGCCATGGACAAACAACACGGTGGGGAAAGCATGTTTCCCCTAGAATCTGCTTTCACGAGCTTAGAAACGCTTGAATACACATTCGGGACCCAGGCGGATGGTGCCATATACTCCACTCTGTGAAACAACACTGTGGTGAAACACTCTTTCAAATAACTCCAGATTTGACCTTAGTGAGAACTGCTTGAAAATCTACGCGGGGCCTACAACGTAAGCGCCGTAAACTCTACTCTGTGAAACAACATTGAAGGGAAGCCATCACCCAAAATCTGGTTTCACTAAGTCACAGATTCGTTGGAACATACATGGATGGCCTAAGTGATAGTGCCTTTTACTCAACTCTGGCAGAGACACTGTGTGTGGAAACGATCCTTCAAGGAACATCTTGCTTCAGAAGTTTCTAACTTAGTTTGGAAAACTATGCAAGGTCAATCACGATCTTGCCATATACTCAACTCTGAATGGAAAAAAACACTGTGCTGAAGCTATCTTTCAAATATCCTCAGGTTTCACTATGGTACATGTGGTTCAAACCGCTTATGGGGCCGAGACAAGTGCCTTATACCCCACTCTGGCAATCTACACTGTGGTGGAACAATCTTTCCACTAACGTCTGAATTCACTAAATGAGAACTGTTTGGAAGCGTATGCGGGGACTACACGGTAAGTGCCATTGACTCAACTCTGTGAAGCAACGCTGTGGGGACACCACCTTGCAGCTAACATCTCACTTCACTTAGTTGGAACTCCTTGATAAACTTGCGGGGCTTTTTGGCGAAAGTGCCCTACGGTCAACTTTGTGGCGGAACCCTGTGGTGAAAAACTTTCCACTAACATCAGGTTTCACTAAGCGAGAACATTTTGAAGACAAGTGCGGCGCCTACAAGCCAAGTGCCATATTCTCAACTCTGTGAAACAACCCTGTCGCCAAACCATCGTTCCACGAACATCTCGGTTCACTAAATTGGAAACGTTTGAGAAATCTATGTGGGGAACGATCACGAGCCTCTGTATGCTCTGCCCCATGATCGTATCAAGGAAGAATCCCTGAGTTATTCTTGAGCAGCACCAACAATGTACTGCCATACATTCTCTGTCCTTCTAGGTGTCCCTAAGAGGGAAAAGATGCATGCCGTTCGTGTAAGAAGGTACCAGGCTGTTGCTGAGGTGAGCTTCCCTGTCTTGAAGAACACAAGTGCTTTCTTAGAGTCTTTCCAATCAACTTCTGTTGTCACTATGACAGTGTACATTTTAGACGATATTGTTAGTTTCCCTGGTCCGGAGAGTGGTGAGTGGTTGTCTCTTGCCAACTGTAACTTTGGTCAGGGGACATTTACCACTGGCAGTGCAAAACCTGGTCAAAAACAGTGTCATCGAATCTTTTTCATCAGCAGCGATTTTTTCTGCTTGTGTGAAGAGTTTTGTAGTCGCCATCCTAAGTGGTCTTGAGAGACACATCCCCAGGAAAAACAACTTCTGACAGGCATCCTATTCATTTGCTTTTGTGGTCTTTGACTCACCCACTGTGTCCTATCTTATATCCTAAAGTCACCAAGAGAACTGAAGAGTGGGGCAAATACTGTATATCATGATCTCACCCTGATGGTGTTTTCTTTCCTAACATTCATGTGGCCGTAGGAGCACGGGAAAAAGTTATGTATCCTGGAAACTGTTGCTGAAGAATATGTTTGGGTGGTGATGTTTGTGGGGTATTCTTGTCTTCAGTCTGGAGAGCTACCCTGATTCCAGAGTCCTGGGGGGACTGGTGCTTGAGGGTGGCGGGGGAAAGACCGACGTCCCAGGTGAAAAACTATGTCCATGTTTCTACAGTATGCGAAAGATAATGTATTCCTTGTGTGCTGTGTGATTTTGTGTGCATGAGTCTTGGGATGGTTCTGTATGTGTGTGTGTGTCGCGTGATTGTGAGTGTGTATGTGTGTGTGTGTTTTCTTGAGAGACCCAGAGACAGAGAGAGAGCGTCACTCCAAAAGAGACAGACATATTGAAATACAGAGAGAGGGAGAGAGATGTGGGTTTTTCCAGGAGATATGTGCCACTGACACTGCACAATGACCAATGTCTACATTTTCAGAACGTTCTCATACTGCACACTTCAAGGAAGCCCATGCAGGTAACAAAAGCCTCCATATACTCTGACCCATGTTCATATAAAGGAAGAGTCCCTGAATTATTCTTCAGCAGCACCAACTAGGTGTTGACGTGCATTCTCTTTTCTTCTAGGTGTATAGTTGGAAGCATAGACCGTGTGGCTTTTTCAGGCTGACTTCTTTCACTGATATGTATCCAGTTAACATTTATCCATGTCTTTTTGGGGGCTTGATAGCTCAATTATTTTGTTACAGAATATTTCATTGGATGTATTGAAAGTTGGTTATCCTTTCGCCTATTGAAGGACAGTGTGGTTGCCTCTAGTATTGGTCATACATAAAGCTGATATAAGCACTCCTGGGTAAGATTTTGTGTGAACACAATCTTTCAACTCAACTGGGTAAATACCGAGCGATAACATTGCTGGATGCTACAGGAAGACTGTGTTTTGCTTTATAAGATTTGTTAGACGTCACCAGTGAAACCTTCTGAGGCTGGCACTTCCTTTATACATTATTTTTAAATTAATCAATTTTTTCTTTTTTGTATGTAGTTTTAATTTTTTATTATTTTGGTTCGTTAATATGCAGTGCAAAATTAGTTTCGAGGCAGAATTCAGTGATTCATCACTTACATACAACACCCAGGAATCATCACAATTTCTTTCCTTAATACCTGTCCACCCACCTCCCTCCAGCAACACTGTTCTCTATCCTTAAGATTTTCCTGTGGTTTCTCTCACTTTCTTTCTAAACCCCTGATTCCCACGTTTTCATCTGTTTTTTTCTTAAATTCCACATGTGAGTGAAATCACATATTTTTCTTTCACTGACTCAATTTCTTTGATACACATCTATTCAGATGATATATTCCTCTTGTGTGGGTTTTGGTAGTTTGTGTCTTTGAAGGAAATAGCCTCTTTAGTTTAAGCTATATCAGAGTTGTTCCAAATATTACTTCAGAATTCTTTCAATGTCCATAAGATCTGTAGCGATGACTCCTTTTTCGACTGATGCTAACATGTTTTCTCTCTTTTCTTCATGGTTAGTCAGGCTAGAGCTTTAACCATTTTACTGACAATTACAAAGAACCAGCTTTTGTCTTGCTTTTGTTTTCTCTCATAATATCCTATTTTCTATTTCAGTCTTATCTGCAATATTTTTTCCTCCTGCTTCTTTTTATATTAATTACTGTTCCTTGCTTTGTTTCCTAAGGTGGAAGCTTAAATTATTCACTTTATGTCTTTCTTGTTTTCTAACACATGGCATTCAGGACTGTAAATTTCCCCCAACCACTGATGTCCACAATTTCTCATCAAATTATATCTTCACTTCATTGAAAAAAAAACTTTTCAGTTTCTCTTGAAACTTCTTTGACCACTGTATTATTCAGAAGTGTATGATGAAATCTCCAGATATATTTGGATTTTTCCAATAATTCTCTTTGCTGTGGATTTCTAATTTAATTTCACAGAGGTGTGAGAGCATACATGGTAAGATTTCTACTCTTTTCAATTCGAGTTGGGTTTTCATGGCCCAGCGTGTGGTCACTATTGGTGAAGGTTCCATGAGAGCTTGAGAAAAAAAGTGTGTTCTTCTTGAGAGACTCTGCTCCAGTAAACTTGACTCCCCTTAGTAACTTTTCTGTCTCTTGGGGGCCAAGGTTTGTCTTGTGTTTTTCGCTCTCATAAATTCCAGAAGAGTTGTGGATTGTTCAGTCTCTTCAGGCTTTTTCTTGTTAGGATGGAGAGAGGTGATTTCCATGCCTCTTGCCTGTGGGGCCCTCTACTTTTGTTTGAACACGCCTTCATGCTCCTTTTCTCCTTAAGGGTGTATTGAGCTCAATATATTTGGGCACATGCTGCTTCTATTCATATAATTAGCTTTCCAAAACAGCTGAGAAGAACGTGCATGGACGTGTTTATGGACCACAATGCACATTTTCTTTTAAATGTTTGCTGTTACCCCCACTTATGGTTTTACAGAAATGTCAGCCATATGCTTTCACTCAACTTTTTACCCTCTGCAGATGTAAGAACTTGGGAAAGTAGTATTTTTTTGTGTGTATGTGTGTGTTTCCTGTTTTTTTAAATATCCATTGAGTATCCAGCCTTCCACACACAACAGTAGATAGTGTGTTGAGATGAAAAGTGAAATAAGAATTATATATGTAGCTAATTGCATAATTTTTATGTAGAGGTCCAGCTTTAAAAAATAACAAGTCTCTATTAATGTTGTTTTGATGTAATGCTTGACTCAGATCTCCTGACTCTTCATCCAGAGCTCTCTTCAAAGGCTACACTATGGTCATTTAGATGACTTGGCAACAGTCTTAGCTTGAGGACTCACATTTAGAAGGAATCAACCATACAAGATGATACGGTTTCACACATTTGACAACACCAATATGTTATGTAGATGATGCGTCTTTTCCCAGGGCACATTGTTTTCATCATGTTTGATCAGATGTCTGTTTCCTGGGTCAAGCAACTGATACATTCTGGAAGCATCGTGCACAGTAATTTGGGAAATGGCCACTTACTGTGTACTCAGGCAGTCACCAATGTCATTTTTGAGAACTTTATCTGACAACTTAAAAACTGTGTCTACTTTAAGATAAAGTGATTATTTTTAGAAAAAGCAGCTGTGTCATGGAAAAAACACTGCCCTGGGAGCTTGGACCCCAGGGTTTGAATGCAGCTCTCAGTTTTGTTAGGTTGTGAGATATCAGACAAGTTATTTCCTTTCTGATTAAACTTCCTGAGCTTTAACACCACAGGCTTTACTTGCATTAATCATCCCACCCTCATGACAACTGTTGTGCTGTACTTTCTGAGGACACTGTTCAGATGGAGAGATTGAAGCACGAAGATTATTGTGACCAAGCTCACAAACTCTTAACTGAAAAGCCAAAATGTGAGAGCAGACCCATGCTGGTATTCTGAGCTTTTGAATTATACTCCCCACACTGACATGGTTGACTCTGAACCATGGAATCAGTAGAAACCAAACAAACTCTTTCCAAGTTCTGTGTATATTTCTGGGACTGCATGCATCTCTGTGGTCACATTGAGGACAGTGTTTGGCATAGCCATCATTGTGAAAACCACATAGAGGGTTCAAATCTGTCTGGTCAGCTCATAAAGAGACTGGGAGGGACAGTATCGAAATCCCTGGTAAATCTCTTTCAGTACTGGGTCACTTCTCAGAAGCTGGCCATAAACAGGGATTCAGAGATATGCAGGGATGCAGTGTTCTTTGATAGCTTACCTCAACCCCAGAAGTGCTCAAATGCTGGAAGCTATACACCTCAGCAAAAATGGCAAATAAGAACTCAAAGCACCTTTTTGGTTATTAACCCAAAGTGCACTATATTTTTTGCAACTCTTTTACAGAGTTGGGTTAGAGAATATAAAAAGGTACCCATGTCTCACACTGTAACGAACCCTCCCATTATTGGATGTCTGCTTTTAGCTTGGAGAGCTGCCTAACTCAAGGAATACACAGATGAGACAAAAACTGGATGGAAAAATACTATAGGATAAATTATGGTCATTTTAATTCATTTTACCTTTTGAATTTTTTGACTATCTTCTTTTTAGCGTTTTTCATTATTATCATTATTATTGTTATTATTGTTGAAGTAGAGTTGACACACAATGTTACATCAATTTCAGGCATAAAGGATAGTGATTTGACAGGCCTGTGTGTTCATTATGTACTCACAAGTGTAACTACTGTGTGCCACCATGCAGTGCCATGATGGTACCATTGACTAAAATCCCTATGCTGGACCTTTCAACACTGTGACTTATGCATTCGATAATTGGAGTGCTGTTCCTCCCACTCCTCTTAATTACAGCTAGATTTCAAAGGTATAATTCCAGTATTTACTGGAATCCCATAATGGATCATCCTTATAACTGATTATTGGAAAAATACGATAGAATTATAGATTCCATAGAACAGTATAGAATGACTTGCATTGAACTGAGCTCATCAATAAACAGGTTAAAATCACATGGAAAAACCTTACAAAATAGATTGCAGCCCGTGTGGATCCACAGAGGTAGAAATGGTTTTGCATGACATCATGAAGTTAGTACCAGTTAGTGGGGCTTCACAGCAAGCAGTTTGTGTAATGGGACCCGTTTTTCGAATCGTAGAGCATAGTTTGGTTCCATTTGTAGATCTATTTCACAGTGCTTGAGGTTGATTTTAATGACAAAGCCACGACTCTGTTTATCCTTTCTTTCTTTTTTGTTTTAATTTTTTTAACGTTTATTTATTTTTGAGACAGAGAGAGACAGAGCATGAATGGGGGAGGGGCAGAGAGAGAGGGTGACACAGAATCAGAAGCAGGATCCAGGCTCTGAGCCATCATCCCAGAGCCCGATGTGGGGCTCGAACTCACGGACCGCGAGATCGTGACCTGAGCTGAAGTCGGACGCTCAACCGACTGAGCCACCCAGGCGCCCTGTTTATCCTTTCTTGTCTGCTGTTCGTCTTGGCCTCTCCTTCCATGAAGAAGGGTGGCTCAACAGCAGTCATATGCATGATTTTTAACCATCCGCATCCATCTACAGAGTTCTCTTGTCCAGGTCAAGGGAGCTCTTTGAGTGATTCATGAGATACAGTTCCAAGGGCTGGAAGCTACTCTGTGTCCTCCTAGTCATCTCCAGTTGGGTGGCAAGTTGAAGGAGGTTCCTCCTGGCAAGACAAATGAAGAGACATCTCAATGGGCAGGGAGAGATTGGGACTCCTCCTCACAGTGTGTCCATTTGTACATTTGTGTCCATTCATGCTGTCCATTTGTACACTGACTCTTTCACACTAACAAGGTTGCCTTAAGCTGGAATGTCAAAGACTGTTTCTCCTGCATTTCCTCTTCCTCCTGGTTGCTTTCCTCTCTCAGCTGTTGCTGATAACCTAGCAACAGCTAAGTCCATGCTTATGATCCAGGCAATACCAGACAGTCTTGCCCCATATCCGTACTAACACTGATTGCTGGGAAATTCTGGAGCAACACTAACAATGGACTGACAGTTACTCTGTGTCCTCCTAGGAGGAGCAAAGGAATAAGAGCAAAGGAAGAGGACAGGACAAACAAAATCTGCTTCTATGGTGAGCTTCCATGTCTTTGCCTGAGATAGAAATGTTGACTTCTAGGTTTTGATTATTTTCGAGTGAATTCAGACAAAACAATGTGACAGTGTATTTTTTAGAGGTTAGGTACCATTTTCTCAGGGTAGGAAGAGGAGGTGTAAATTGTACGGCAGACTCAGAAGAAATTTTTGCTCCTTGAACAAAATATTTTGCTTATTTATTTATTTATTTATTTATTATTGGAGAGAGAGAAAGAGAGAGAGAGAGCATTGTGATTGAGGGAGAGGAGCAGAGGGAGAGAGAGATTTAAGTAGGCTTCATGCTCAGCACAGAGCTCCTGATGGAGCTCAGCTCCATCGCTTGACCCTGGAATCATGACGTGAACTGAAATCAGGAATCAGAATTTCAACCATCTGAGCCACTGAGGTAGCTCATTGAATTAAGAACTTTGGAATTACTGCTTGAATGGACTTGTGAGATTCATTCCATAGGAAAGACTCATGTCTTTTCCACTGGTGTATTCTGTGCTTGATTCAGGGGCCTTGACTTTACTGGTTCTTCCAGATCATTTGCTTTCTAATAGTCATTAAGAGAACCAATGACAAGGTACACATATTACACTCATGGTGCTAGTTTTTCTGTAACTGCAGGTGTACTCAGAGGCCACTGTAAATGGTATGTATTCTGGAATCAGTCTCTTGCTAGGAAAACTCTAGATGTTAAGGCAGGTGGTGCATTCTTGTTGTGTTCAGTCTGGAGGACCTTCTATTTCCAGGACTAAGTCATGGGTGTGCAGGGGAAAGATAAAGTTCCCTGGGAAAAAACTATATCCATATTTCCATAATACAAGGGAGTCATGTGTTCCATTAATGTGTTTTGGGGAGAGTGTTCATGAGGCTTGGCGGTGTCTTGTGTGACTTTATGCAGTGTAAATGTGAGTTGGTGTGTGTGAGAGAGACAGCACCACCCCACCCACCCCTCTACGCTCACACACACACACACACACACACAGAGTTGTTCCCCCAGAGGATATGTGCCACTGACGCTGCGAAATTGCAAATGTCTACCTTCTCAAAAAAACTCATATTGCACACGTCAAGTATTATTGCTGAGTGTGGCTCAGCAGTAACATTAAGTCCATGCAGGTGACCACAAGCATCCTTATGCTCTGGGCCATGTTCATATCAAGGAAAAGTCCCTGAGTTATTCTTGAGCAGCACAAACAAGGTACAGACGTGTAATCTGTGTCCTTCTAGATGTCCCTAAAAAGGAAAAGCGGAGGGCCGTTTCTGTAAAGAGGCAGCAGGCTGTTGCTGAGGTGAGCTTACCTGTCTTTCCCTGAGGAACACAAGTGCTTTCGTAGTGACTTTCCAACGAAGTTCTGTTGTAAATATGACAATGTACATTTTAGATGATAATGTTACTTTCCCCGGTGGGGAGAGTGGAGAGTGGGTGTCTCTTGCCACCTGTAACCTTGGACAGGGGTACATTTACCACTGGCAGCGCCAACCCTAATAATAGTGTCATAGCAAATATTTCTTCAGCAACAATTTTTCCTGCTTGGGAAATTTTTCCCATTTGTAGGCATCCTAAGTGGTCTTGAGAGACGCATCCCCAAGAAAAACAACTTCTGACAGGCTTCGTATTCATTTGCTTTTGTCGAAATGGGCTCATTTATTTTACCTTTTTCAATACTTAACCACTCTAATATATTGACTTTCCACGGACAAAACGTTAGTATCTCAGAAGGAAGTTCAGGCATTCCAGGAGGTGGGGAGAAGGCAGGGAGTGACTATCCGGGGCCAAACAATCTTGCCAAGCACTGAGTTGTAACAGAACAACTTTTCTTCCCCAACATCAAAAACGAATTGCTGTGTGGCAGCCCACCACCAGAGTGGGAGCTTGCCTACTCACTGAGGACAGACCAGTCGCTCCTGACTCTGACCTCTGATGTCAGTCTCTTCCTGCCCCTGAAGTGAGGTGGGCTCTTTCCAGCACCACCTGTATTGAAGTGCATTTGGGTTTTATATTCCCCACTCTATTTGACATCTAACCTGATTGCTTTGCAACGTGACACCTTTCTTTGGATTGCATTAAACACACAGGGACACACCACTCTTTGTTTTATGTCTTCGGCTGTGTAGACATTAGTAATATAACATACGGGACTAAAGTGGGAAGCCTTCCAGAGGTTGAGCTTTGAGTAATTCTGTGTGATCTCCAAACATGTAACTGATATCTGGCCCAAGTATAGAAATGTTTACATTCACGTGAAAAGCAGTCTGTCACTTGTGGCAGCTGAATTTTGTCAAATTCTACTGTCACCTGGGAGTGGTGAGTTTGAATATTTTGAAACACATTGGATTAGAAAATGCATTAACATTGAAGCCTCATGATGTCACATTCTGCTCTCATTTTTTTCATACTTTATTCTAAATATTTGAGTGGCAAACAGTTGATTTTATGATACTGCTGATGAACTCTACGCACAAAGACAAAATAAAAACAAGCGTATTTAGA
This sequence comes from Panthera pardus, assembly GCF_024362965.1. Taxonomy (NCBI): domain Eukaryota; kingdom Metazoa; phylum Chordata; class Mammalia; order Carnivora; family Felidae; genus Panthera; species Panthera pardus. Next base: position 113,929 of record NW_026526769.1, read on the forward strand.
ATCATGAGTCAGTCACAGTAAATCATTAGGCTTTTCCTTCTCTTTTTCCTTTTTCTTTTTAGTGCTCTTTGGAATATGTTCCACACTGGAGCCTCCAGCTTTGTTTTTCTTCCCCAGGATTGCTTTGGCTATTCGGGGTCTTTTGTGATCCCACCAAATTTTGGGATTCTTTGTTGTACCTGTGAGAAAGATGCAGGTGGTATTTGGATAAGGATTGCATTGTGTAGATTGCTTTGGGTAACATAGACTTTGTAACAATATTTGTAGTTGCAAACCATGAATATGGAATGTTTTCTCATTTCTTTGTATCATCTTCCATTTCCTTCTTAAGTTTTCAGAGTGCATATCTTAAACTTCTTTGGTCAGGCTGATTTCTAAGTTTCTTACAAAGTATCTTTGGTGCAATTGCCAATGGGATCTATTCGTTGATTTCTTTTTCTGGGTGGGTGGAGGATGGGATAGAGGGGGGATGGGTATTGAGGTGGGCACTTGTTATGATGAGTACCGGATGTGGTCTGTAAGTGACGAATCACTGAATTCTAATCCTGAAACGAATATTGCACAGTAGGCTAACTAATGAGAATTAAATACACATTTGGCATAAAACAGGGAAAACCATGAGCAGATGATTTGATCTTGCTGTTTTTACACCTCCATTTGGACCCTGCTTTCCTGACGCAGACATTTTATCTTGGAGAACTGAGCTCCTGCACACAAATCATTTTATTTTGGTGCTGTGCTTAATGAACATGGAAATCAGACGTAGACGAACATAGGATGTCTTGGGATAAAGAGTTTCCGGGGAAAAATCATAAAACACTTCAATTTCTTGATCAACTTAAAAAGGTATAGCTCAACATACAAGTTCTAGTTTATCTGAATTTATTTTATAGCGAATGAATTCTTTTCAGGACCAATTAATTCTTCTGTAAATGACGGGATGTTCTCGCCACACCACCATGCATTCAGCCTAGATTCTGCTTTGTTAAATTTTAAAAAGGGAAATGCTATACTCACATGTTAGAGCGGGGACATCAATGATGTGTGATCTCCCATGGTAGGCAAGCCATAGTCAGTTATAGGGTAGCGACTTCCGGGGTTCATTTATATGCAGAAGAAACACATCTGTATTCTTTGTGCCACTGTGACTTTGATATCTACTACAGGTGCCCAAATCTCACCTCTACCAAAGCAAGAAATTTACCATTAGAGCACCGTGTGACTTTGGAAAGGATCTATGTCCTTCTGAAGGACAGATCTCTGTAGGCCCAGCAGCAGAGGCAGGTGTGGAAGGAAACTGTATGATTCTGAGGTAGAATGCTTCTGCCTGGTTGATATGGATGCCTTCCTTCTCTTCTGGGCACAGTAGGTGGCAGAGGGGTGGGATGGTTACTCAAGACCCACTTTTGAGCCGAGCCTTTGCTGCATTGCCATGCTTCTGAAAGCAGGGAGCACACTCATGCGCTGTTGGGCCTGAGTGATGTCCTGCGTGCCAGGTGGTGGACACAGACCTGATCTTTCCTCAGTGGCTCCAAACATTTGCCTGTTCTATGCAGGTTTTAAGGCCTGTCTAAAGCAAACAGGTACACTTAGTGTACAGGTGTGGCTGAACACTCCCCATCTGACACCCTAGGCAGTGTTGATGGAGCCTGATATCACATTCTCTGGAGAACTGACCTGTGTGGTTCTCTATCCAAGCTCTCATTCTACCGTGGGGTGACTGTTCTGATCGAGAGACTAGGACTGGCACAGATCACAGGAGGCGGGAAGAGTCCACAGGATAAGGCTGGCCTCTGCCTTTTTAAGCCACGGTTCAAATCCCTCCTATCAGGTTTTCTGTAGAAATGAGAGAGTTTAATATGCTGGGAGGAATCATGGCCACTTGTTCTCCATGTGGAGAACAAGTTACTTGTTACCCTCCAGTCCCCGCATGTACACTGGCACACATACACTCGTGGTGTGTTCATGAAAAAGGAGACTCTGGAGAAGTGACAAGAGGGTTCGAGCGAGCCCTGCCATGGGGCAGCAGCATCCATTTTCCTACCTGCATGCTCAAATGCCCAAACCTGTGCAGGGAATTGCTGAAATTGGTAGGTTTCTGCTGGACACAGGGTCATCCTTGGCCCAGACTTCAGAGGAAAGGACTAGGGTACTCTGTGGGTACCTGGAATTATGATGAGCTAACTTCCTTGAATCTGTGAGGAAGATGACACAATGGAGGTTTCCGAAGAGAATGATTTGATTGTCATAGGATTAGAGCATCCATTGGAAAAGTTAAAGTGGCCTAGAAGATTCCTTCCAACATGCTGTAATTTGGTGAGACAAATTGCCAGACACGTACCTGGTCCACTCCAATTTAATTTTTTTGTTCTAGGAATAAGTATACAGGTGACATTATCACATGTTCAATTATCACATATGTTCACATATTCAATACAAACACATAGTTTTCCAAAAGCTCTAATGCATTCCTTTTACAAGACCTGTGTGCTACGTTTTCCTTTTGGAAGAAGTTTCCTTTGAAGTACAAGTCTCTATTTTAAATGGCCTGTTGCTGTTTTCCACCATCCCTGCTGACCCATGGACCCCCCCCCCCCCACCCCTTTCACTTCTGTCTTTCTCATTGAACATCATCTCCACATGGCACCGGTCATGTTTTCATGGTCACAAATAAAGATATAGTGCTGGGCACAGAACAAGGATGGGTGGTGGTTAAAGGAATTCATACAAAATGAACCTGTATTTGAGGTGGGTCAAGAGCGTCACAAGTGCAGGCCCAGGATGGCAGGCACGGAGCATTTCCCACTGACCTTCCATTGCAAAGCCTCCTGTATCTATCTGTAAATTATTGTCATCCTGATTTGTCTTCAATTCCTGCCAATTACTCCTAAATATTTCTGCATGCAAGGTAGCAGGAGGAGGCCACATGTGTATGTTATAATTATATATGGAATTTATAGATATTTTATATAATTATATAATTAATAGATAATATAATTATTATATAAAAATATATTATATATTCTATTATATATGGAAATCCTATGTATATATAATCCATATAATTATATATATATATATAATTCCACTATCTATCTATCTACCTATCTATATTCTTTATCCATTCATTGATTGATGGACACTTGGGCTGCTTCCATATCTTCGCTATTGCAACTCATGCTATAAGTGTATCCTTTTGAATCAGTGTTCTTTCATTCCTTGGGTAAATACCCAGTAGTGCTACTGCTGGATCATAAGGTTGTTGTATTTTTAAATTTTAGAGGAGCTTCCATATTGTTTTCCACTGTGGCACCACCACTTTGCATTCCCAAGAAGTTTGTTTTCTCCACATCCTTGCCAACACCGATTGCTTCTTTTGTTGTTGAATCTTGCCATTCTGACAGGTGTGAGGTAGTAGCTCACTTTGGTTTTGATGTGCATTTCCCTGATGATAAATAAGCATTTCTCATGTGCCTGTTGGCCATCTGCATACGTTTTTTTGGAGAAAGGTCTGCTCATGTCTTTGGCCCAGGTTGTAATTGGTGGGGCTTGTGTTATATATCACTTCTTTATCTACTTTGGATATTAGCCATTTATTAGATATGTCCTTTGCAAATATCTTCTGCCATTCCGTAAGTTGTTTTTTCGTGTTGTTGACTGTTTCCCTCACTGTGCAGAATCTTTTTATTTGATAAAAATCCCAAGAGTTTGTTTTTACTTTAGTTTCTCTTGCCTCAGGAGACAGATCTTTGAAAGAAGTTGCTGTGGCTGATGTCAAAGAAGTTACTACCTGTGTTCTGTCCTAGGATTTCTATGGTTTCAGGTCTCACTTTTAGGATTTTCATCCATTTTGTCTTTATTTATGTGCATGGTGTAAGGAAGTGGTTCACTTTCATTCTTTTGCTTGATGCTCTCCCCTTTCCCCAACACCTTCTTTGAAGAGACATTGGATATTCTTTCCTGCTTAGGTGAAGACTAATCGAATATATATTTCTGTGTGTGTGTGTGTGTGTGTGTGTGCATCTCGGTGTTTTCTATTCTGTTCTATCTTTTAAAACTCATGTAATTAAATTGAAGTTGAATAACATACAGTGTAGTATTGGTTTCAGGAGGAAAACCCAGTGATTCATCACTTACATGTAACACTGGAGCTCATCCCAACAAATGCCCTCCTTTAATGCCCATCACCCATTTAGCCTATCCCCCCACCCAACACCCTTTCCGCAACCCTCAGTTTGTTCTCCGTATTTAAGAGTCTCTAATGGTTTGCCTGCCTCTGTATTTTTATCTTCTATTTTCCTTCCCTTCCCCTGTGTTCCTCTGTTGTGTTTTCTTAAATTCCACATGAGTAAATTCATATATTTGTCTTTCTCTGACTGACATATTTCACTTCACATAATACACTCTAATTCCATCCACATTGTTGCAAATGGCAAGATTTCATTCTTTACCATCACTCAGAAGTATTCCACTGTGTGTGTGTGTGTGTGTGTCTGTGTGTGTGGTGTATACCACAGCTTCTTTATCCACTCATCAGTCAATGACATTTGGGCTCTTTCCATACTTTGGTTATTGTTACTAGGGCTGTTATAAATTTGGGGTGCATGTGCCCCTTTGAAGCAGCACTCCTGTATCCTTTGGAGAAATACCTAGTAGTGCAATTGCTTGGCCATAGGGTAGTTCTATTTTTAATTTTTTGAGGACCCTCCATACTGTTCTCTAGAGTGGCTGCACCAGTTTGCATTCCCACCAACAGTGTTAAAGGGTTCCCCTTAATGTTTTTATTTATTTTGGGGGGGGGAGGGGCAGAGAACGAGGGAGACACAGAATCCAAAGCAGGCTCCAGGTTCTGAGCTGTCAACACAGAGTCTGACACAGGGCTCAGACCCAAAACTGCAAGATCGCGACCTGCGCCAAAGTTGGACGCTTAAGGGTCCTAGTCACCCACGTGCAAGGGTTCGCCTCTCACCGCATCCCCGCCAAATCTGTTGTTGCCTGTGTTGTTAATTTTAGCCCTTCTGACAGGTGGGAGTTGGTATCTCATTGTGGTTTGCTTTGTATTTCCCTGATGAGTGATGTTGAGTATCTTTTCATGTGTCTGCTAGCCATGTGGATGTCAGAAGACATCCTTCTCTTCTCTTGATCTGTGTGTGTCTATTTTTGTGCCTGTGATACAACTTGAAGTCTGGAATTGCCATGCATCCTGCTTTGCTTTTCTCTTTCAGGAGTGCTTTGGCTCTTTGTGGTCTCATGGTTCCATAGACATTTTATGATTGTTCTAGTTCTGTGGAAAATGATAGGGACTACATTAAATGAATAGATTGCCCTGGGGACAATAGACATTCCAAACATACTTCTTTTTCTGATCCATGAGCTCAAATGTCTTTCTATCTTTGTGCAATCTTGGAGCACCTAGGTGGCTCAGTTAAGCGTCCAACTTCGGCTCAGGTCATGAGCTCACCGTTCGTGGGTTCGAGCCCGGTGATGGGATCTGTGCTGAGAGCTCAGGGCCTGGAGCCTGCTTCAGACTCTGTGTCTCCCTCTGTCTCTGCTCCTCCCCCCTCACACTCTGTCTCTGTCTCAAAGATAAAGATTAAAAAAATTAAAAAAAAAATCTTTGTGCCATCTTGAATTTCTTTCATCAGTGTTTTCTAATTTTCAGGGTATGGTCTTTCTTCTGTTTGGTTCTTCATTCTTGACATGTCATTCTTCTGAGTGCAACTGTAAATGAGATTGTTTTCTTAACGTCTCTTTCTGTGGCTTCATTGTTAGTCTTTGGAAATGCAACAAATTTCTGTATATTGATTTTGGATCCCGAGACTTCACTGAATTCACCTATCGATCCTAGCTATTTTTATTGTGGAGTCTTAGGGGTTTGTATATATATTATCCTGTCGATAGTGAGAGATTTCCTTCTTCCACACTGATTTGGATTTCTTTTGTCTGCTTTGTCTACGTTGTCTGCTTTGGCTACATCTTTCAGTCCTATGTTGAGTGAAAGTGGTGAGAGTGGACATCCTTGTGTTGTTCCTGCCTTACGGGAAAAGCCGTCAGTATTTTCTTATGAAGGATGATGTCAGCTATGTTTTTCATAGATGGCCTTTGTTATGTTGAGTTATGCTCCCTCTACACCTACTTTGCTGAAGGGTTTGTTTCTTTGTTTTTGTTTTTTTTTTTTTTTTTATCATGAATGGATTGTGTATATTGCCAAATGCATTTTCTGCATCTATTGAAATGATCTTATGGTTCTTAACCTTTCTCTTATTGATGTAATGTATCACAATGATTGGCTTGAGAATATTGGACCACATTTGTGACCCAGGAATAAATCCCAGTTGATCATGGTCATTGATATTTTAATGCACTGTTGAATGATGTTTGCTATTCTTGTATTGAGAATTTTTGCATGTATGTCCATCAGGGCTATTGGCCTGTGCTTCTCTTTTGTAGTGGTGTCTTTTCCTGGTTTTGGTATCAGGGTAAGGCCGGCCTCATAGAATGAATTCAGTTTTCCTTCTTTTTCTATTTTTGGGGATAGGTTAAGAAGAATAGGCATGAAGTCTTCTTTAAGGGTTTGGTAGAATCTGCCTGTGAAGCTATCTTATCCTGGATATTGCTTGTTGGAACTTTGTCATTACCGACTTCATTTCCGTACTGATACAGGGTATCCGTCTGTCCAATTTTCTATTTCCTCCTGTTTCGATGTTGGTCGTTTAATTTTTTCTAGGAATTTAATCATTTCTTCTAGGTTGGCAATTTGCTGGCATGTATTTTTTCATAATATTCCCTTATGAGATTGTATTTCTGTGGTGTTGGTTGCTATTTCTCCTTTCTCATTTGTGGTTTTATGTATTTTAGTGTTTTGGGTTTTTTTTTTTTTTCTGTGATGTCTGGCAAGAGGTTTATCAACTTTATTGGTTTTTCTCAAAGAACCAGCTTCTCCTTTCATTGATCTTTTCTGTTTTCATTTTCTCTCTCTTCTTTCTTTGTTTTTCTTTCTTTCTTTCTTTCTCTTTCGTTTCTATCTCATTTATATCTGCTCCAAACTTCATGATTTCCTTCTTTCTGCAGGTTCTAGGTTTGATGGTTGTTCTTTATCTAGCTTCTTTGGATGCAAGATTAGGTTGCTTACTTGAGATTCCTCTTGCACCTTGAGGTAAACCTGTATTGCTGGAACGCCCATCTCAGAATTGGTTTTGCTACACCCAGCAGTTTGGGATCATTATGTTTTCATTCTAACATTTTTCATTGCACTTTAAAAAGCTTTAAATTCAAGCTAGTTAACATGTAGTAAAATAATGATGTCAAGAATATAATGTAGTGATTCATCACCTATGTATAATTCCCAGGGCTCATCCCAACTAGTGTCTCCCTTTATGCCTATCACCCATTTAGCACACCCCCCACCCAAACCCCACCAGCAACCCTCAGTTTGTTCTCAGTGTTTAAGAGTATGGCTTGTCTCCCTCTCTGTTTTTATCTTATTTTTGCTTCCCTCCCGCTCATTTCATCCGTTATGTTTCTTAATTCCACATGAGTGAAAGCATGCGATATTTGTCTCTCTCTCTCTCAATGACTTTATTTCACTTAGCATAATACATTCAAGTTCCATCCACATTGTTGCAAATGGCAAGATTGCATTCTTTTTCATCGCTGAGGATGAAAATCCTCCATTGTACATATATACCGCATCTTCTTTATCCATTCGTCAGTCGGTGGATATTCAGGCTCTTTCCATATGTTGGCTATTGTCAATAATGCTGCTATAAACTTTGGGGTGCATGTGCTCCTTCAAATCACCATTCCTATATCCTTTGGATTAAGTACTTCTAGTGCAATCACTGAGTCATGAGGTAGTTCCAGTTTTAATTTTTTGCTGAACCTCCATCCTGTTTTCCAGAGTAGCTGTGCCAGTATGCATTCCTACAAGCGGTAACAAAAGGATTCCTCTTTCTCTGCATCCTTGCTAATATCTGTGCTTGCCCAAGTTGTTAATTTTAGCCATTCTGACAGGGTGGTATGTCACTGTGGTTTGGGTTTGCATTTCCCTGATGATGAGTGATGTAAAGCGTCTTTTCCTGTGTCTGTTACCATGTGAAACTCTTCTTTGGAAAAGTCTGTGTGTGTGTCTTTGGCCCACTTCTTCACCGGATTATTTGCTCTGGGGGTGCTCTTTATAGATTTAGATCTTTCCATGAAGTTTTAAACTTTCTTCTCCTCCTCCTCCTTCACCTCCTTCTCCTCCCCTTCCCACTCCCCTCCTTTTTCTTTTCTCCTCCTCCTCCTCCTTCTTCTGTCTTCTTTTTTCCTTCTTTTCTTCTTTCCGTCTTCTTCCTTTATTCTTCTTTTCCTTCTCCTCCTCGCTCTCCTCTTCCTCTTCCACCTCCTCCTTGTCCTCCTCCTCCTTTCTTTTTCTTCTTCCTCTTCTTCATTTCCTGGCTGACACATTCGTTATTTAGTAGTATGGCATTTAACCTCCATGTATCTATGGTCTTTGCAGATGTTTTGTTATGGTTGACTTTCATAGTGCTGTTGTCAGAGAAGGTGCATGGAATGATTTCAGTGTTTTTGTATTTGTGGAGATCCATTTTGTGACGTAACATGGGATATGTTCTGAGAATGTCTGATATATATGCACTTGTAAAGAATGTGTATTCTGCTGTTTTAGGATGGAATGATCTCAATATATCTGTTAAGTCCATCTGGGCCACTAGGTCACTTAAAGCCATGTTTCCTTATTTTCTGTTTAGATGCCATGTCCATTGTTGTCAGTGGGGTGTTAAAGTCACCTACTTGTATTGTATTGCTATGAATTAGTTCCTTCTTTCATTATTAAGTGTTTAATGTCTTTGGGAGGGGTCCTAAGTTGGATCAATATATATTTACAAGTGTTGTATCTTCTTGTTGATTCTATTATGATATAGTGTCCTTTCTGTCTGTTGTTACAGTTTTGGTTTTAAGGTGTGTTTTGACTGATATAAGATGGCTACTCCAGCCTTCTTTTGACAACCCTTTGCATGACAAATCCTACTCCATCCTCTCACTTTCAATCTGCAGGTGTCTTCAGGTCTAAAATGGGTCTCCTGTAGGCAGCATGTGGGTGGGTCTTGTCTTTTAATCCATTCTGCCTCCCTATGGTTTTAATGGGATCATTTAGCCCATTGACATTCAGAGTAATTATTGATGGATACCATTTTATTACTTGTTTTGTGATTGTTTTGGAAGATTTTCTCTGATCTTTTTCTTGACATTCTCTCTTTCATGTTCTCCTGATTTTCTTTAGTGATATGTTTGGATTCCTTTATCTTAATTCTTTGTGTCTTTATTAGTGGGTTTTGATATTTGGTAACCTTTCGGTTTGTATGTAACCTCTATTATATGTAGCTGTCTACATTAAGTTAGCCATAATTTGACGGAACCCCTTGTTTTCTCCTTTCCTCCACACGTTTGAGGTATATGATGTTTTATATCCTTTTCTGTGAGTTCCTTGACTGGCTTATGTACAGAAAAAGTCATTTAACTGCGTTTTCTACCTCTATGCTGACACTTTTCATCTGCCCATTCCACTGAAAGAGTTCCTTTTAATATTTCTTGAAGGTCTGGTTGAGTTATCATGAACTGTTTAGTTTTTTGGCAGTCTGAGAAACTCTCCTTATATTCTGAAAGATCCCCATGCTGGAAGGAGTATTCTTGACTGCAGAACCTGACCCTTAAGGCTGACCCTCACACTAACAAATTCTCTCAACTGAGCCCTCCAAGTAGGCCTTTACCATTTTCCATGCACTAACCCTAAGCCAAACCATGGCTCTGACCTTAATAGGGCTTGAATGGTAGTTCTGAGGAAATTATTTGCGACACATGACTGATGCCAGGTGACTCAGCCAGGGACAAGAAAGCTAGTGGTGCCATTTGCAATGACCAAGATGCAGCCTCAGAGAAGGATTCTGAACAAAATTCTACCCTGGACCACACAATCAGCCTAAGCCAAAGCCTGTCACAAATCCTGAGTTTTGCCCTCAACTCAGCGCTCTGTGGGGGTTCTGCACTGCCGGTGAATGGACCATTACCATCTGCCATGCCCTACACCTAACCCTAAATATGACTCTGTTCCTACCAAGGCCTGGATCCCAGGTCTGACCAAACAAGGAATTTGGGAAACATGACTAACCCAAGATAATTCAGACAGGAATGGAGAAGGACGTTCTGCTCTTTGTAATGACCAGGACGGAGCTCAAATATAGGATTGTGGACCAACACCTAAGACTCACCCACACCATCACCCTAGCACTGAATACTGTCCATAAGCCTGAGCCTCACCCTAACATTTATCCTCCTCTCAGACCTTTAGGGAGGTCCTATGTTTGAGGAAGACACCGACTTGGGATCCATGACCACTGCAAGATTATTCAGCCAGGAACACAGAAGGAATCCATGCCCCTGGCCATGACTGGGACGGGGCAAAAGAGTATGATTCAGACTGAAAATCTAACCGGACTGCACACCATCAGCCCAGCCCCTGCACCTTAGGCTGCACCTAGGCTGATCCTCATCCTATCCCTCATCCTCAAATGACCTCTACAGTGAGGGAAATGTGCCTTGCTGGCGGCTAGGGCCCTATAGTCTCCTGGGCCTTAACACTAACCTTTCCCATGGATGTGGTCCTCCCAAGCCCACATTTCAAGTCTCGGGAAACAATGGGTTTGGGTTTGGGACACAAGACTCACTGAAGTGGACGCAGCCAGGGACACAGTGGCAAACTGTGCTATCGGGCATGAGGATGGAGCTAGAAAGTATGATTTTGTGTGAAAACCTGACGCTAAGCCACACGATACACCTAGCTCATGAGGCCAAAAACTAAGCCTCACCTTTACCCTTTGTGTTGCCATCACCTGAGCTCTCTGTGAGGGGCTAGGCACTGCTGGTGGATAGGCCTCTGCTATCTTCTGGCTCCCAACCCAAACCCTAGCCTTAGCTCCATCTCGACCCAAGAGCGAATCACAAGATGAAGGAAACAATGGATTTGGGACAAATGACTGACTCAAGGGGCTCAACCAGAGACACAAGAAGAAATGATGCTGGGTGCAAAGATCAGACCTGAAGCAGAACTTGAGGCTGACCCTCACACTGATACTTAACATCAACCAAGAGATAAGCCTTGACCATTTTCCTCATCCTAACCATAACACTAGCCACAGCTCTGACCCTACATGGGCCTGAACACTAGGTCTGAGGAAACAATGGATGTGGAACACACGACTGACCCAAGTTGCTTGGCCAAGTCCATAAGAGAAAATGGTGCCATTTGCAAAGACCATGATGGAGCCAGAGTGTATGATGCTGGGTAGAAACTATCCCGTATCCTAGACCACCCAATCGGCCTAGCCCTTTACCCCAAACCAAACCCTTGATGGACACCCGGACACTCGGGCTCAACTGAGCACTCTGTGTAGGTCTTTGCACTGCCAGCGGATAGGTCCTTATAGATTGTCCACAGCCTAACCCTAATCCTAGCCATTGTTCTGGGCCTACTTAGGCCTGAGTGCTGGTTCCAAGGACACAACTGAATTATGATACATGAATGATAAAAGATAACTTGGTTAGGAACAAAGAAGGATACAGAGCCATTTGCAAGGACTGGCATGTAGCCTTGAGAGCAGGATTCTGAGCAAAATCCTAACTCTAGACCACACAATCAGCCGAGCCCTTAAACTGAGACCAAAGCCTGTCGCAATTTGTCACTTTAGCCCTCAACCCAGCCCTCCAGGGAGGGTTCTGCACTGCCAATGAATTGACCCCTACAAACTGCCAGGCCCTAACCCTAACCCTAGTCATGACTATCCCCACCCAATCCGGATCTCAGGTCTGACCAAACAAGGAATTTGGCACACAAGACTGATGCAAGATTCCTCAGTCAGGAATAGAAAAGGCAGTTGTGTGGTTTGCAACAACTGAGATAGAGCTGGAGCGAAGGATTGTGGGCAAATACCCAACCCTAACCTTCACCATCACCTTAGAGGCCTAGGAACACAGTCCATAAGCCTCACCCTCACCTAACACTCAGCCCTTCGGGGAGTGCTCTGCAGTACCAGCAAAGAGGTCGCTAACATCTCCCGGTCCATAATACTAATAGTTGAAAACTAGTTTCTCTCTGGGTGTCATTCAGCGTGAGTGTCTCAGAGAAATATCCTTTCCTTTAAGTTGGGGAATCTGGCCAAGTCCTTAGGTCTCTGGCATAGGTTGGGACACAGGACCCCTCATTTGCCTTTCAGAAGTGTGCTGACAATGGGAGGCATAGGGGCCTTGAAGGTGCCCAGCAGAGTGTCCATGTGTAGGCAATGCTAGGGTTTGGCAGGGAGCTGGTCTTCCTTCTGGTTGAAGGAGAAACCACGGTAGACATTTCATTCCCAGCTTTGTCCTCCTCTCCTCTGTAATGTAGAAGAAGCCTAGCCTCCTTCTAGCCCTTCCCATCCATTTTCTGTTTCCTTAACTAGGTCATGGGTCACAACCAGGTGGAACTTGTCTGTCAGCCACATAACCAACACCGGGGTTTGTGATGAAATGCCACTCTGGTCTTGTGCCATGGGAGAGCCATCAGTTCCTTTATGCCAAAGAAGAATGAGCCTCGTGTCCATGAGCGCCTGTTGCTTGGCCCAAGTCATCTCTGTGATGGGTAGCCAGCTTGCCTCCCTCCCCTGGCTTATTGAAATGTCTTCATCCTCTTAGGCAGATGGATCAAGCATGCACAGTAGACGGCAGGACAATTCAGCCCAAAAAAGCCCTTATAAGGAATACTGCACCTTGACTTGGTTACAATACCCCAAGCACCAATGGGACCCCTAACCTGCTACCCTTGAGTCACTGCTCCTTCTCTGCCTGACGGGGAGGGCATACAAAGGAGCCAAGGTCCAGAGCCTTCCTTCTCTTTCTGAAAGAAAAGTGTAGGCCTCATGCTAACTGAGCACCCAGGTGTAGGCAATGGATGTTTCCCTTTGCCTCGGCCCATGGGTGTTTCTTACTATAGTTAGCTTCTCAGGAGATTGTGCTAAGTGGGTCCTCAGCTTCCTCCTGCTCTCCTTTGTAATGAGGAACTCTGGCCCTCTATTTATTTCCATCCTTTTGCTATTTTCTTCAAACTAGCATCTTGCTGGAGTCCATTCAGAGTCAATATCTCAGAGAAACATCCTCCCTTCTAAACTGGGGCCTCTGGCTGAGTCCTGGTGACTCTGGCATAGATTGGCAATAGGACCTCTCATAACTTCCTATTACAACTCCATTCTTAACGACAGGCCTAGGGCATATGAAGGTGCCAAATTGGATATGGATAGATATGGGTAGGTAGTCCCAGAGGTTTGGAGAGGGACTGGCCTTACATATAGAGCAAGGAGAAATGCAGGTAGATAAACGGAGCTAGCATAACTCATTCCCATTAGTAATGTAGAGACTTGGCCTCCCTTGTAACCATTCCCACCAATTTGCTACTTTCTAAGTCCTGAGTCACATTCAGAAATGATTGGGCTGTCACTCACTTCACACAATCAAAACCCAAAGATTGGTGCTAAACTCCCATTGTGAGAGCAACCAGTAACTTCAAATAAAATAAAGGATGGCCTTGTTGTCCCTGAGTGCTTGGTGCTTGGCCACGTCTGTTTAAATGCAGTAAGGGCATGTCTGCCCTCTTTCTGTGCCAAACATGATTCCCATATGCACACTATTCTTCAGACCTGGTCAGCACAGAAAAAGCCCTTTGAGGAGTGACTGTATCAGGTCCAGGTCCCAAACACTTGATCCCCAGCTGGGAGCAGGAGATCCTTGCCTCTACTTCAATGTTGCATTTATTTCCTGATAGGAAAGACAGGGAAAAATCACCAAATACAGCTTCTCATATTTCTTAACAAAAATACAGAACTCCTGCAGATTTCCACTCTCATGTATAGCCAATGGAGGTTTCCTTTTCCACCAGCTCTCAGGTGTTTCTTACTCTTCAGCCAGCCTGCCAGGAGATAGGAGAGGCACTGAATTCTATATCTCACTCTCTTCTGTAATGAAGACCTTTGATCTTCCAGGTGCCTATGTGATTTTATTGCTCTTTTCTCAAACTAGGTTCTTCCTGGGAGCCATTCAGAGCAAGAGCCTTAGAACAATGTCCTCTGTTTAAATTAAAACATTCCAGGATCCCCTGGAGCTGTGCCAGGTACAACCCAGGTCCAAATATTGGTCTTGAGTTCCCAGTCAGTTCCTCAGCCAATTGATGGCTCTCAGTGTCTTGTATGCCAGAGGAAAGCAGGCCTCTGTGTCCCTGGGGGCTTGGTGCCTAGTCAGCAAACAGCCAACCCCCAAGCTCACAGCTACGAGGAGTATTCTCCTTTGGGATATCCGATGCTGATGGCTGAGCACGGGACAGAGTGGGAACCCGATGCCCATCCCTGGGTGCCTGTTGAGTGTGTGTCAGCTCCATGGCTCCTAAGGGTGAATCAAGAGGCAGTCAGAAACACAGGAAAGCAGAGGAGATGGTTGCAGTCAGGACCAAAAGGCATTTGATATTTCCATCCAAGGGGATAGAATGCGATCAGTGTGGAATGGAGAGGTTTATCTTCATTTTCCCAAGACATAGCAAGGGAGCCAGCTCTCAGCCTGTAAATCTGCCTGAACCTCCCCACACACAGCTCTTGGCGGGACTCCTTCTGATGCCTTAGGGCTCTGGATGTCCATGTAGTCCTGAAGTCACAAGGCCAGGGACTCCGGCTCCACCTGTCACACGACCGTGTGGGACTGGTCCCCATTGGACATCTGCAGCCAGATGTATAGTACTCTAAAAGACTGAGTTTTTATGGACCCCAGGACGAACCTTGATGGATGATAAAGCAATTTTGTGAAGCTGGATAAACCGAGGGCCAGTGTTCTTCGTGTTTAGAAGAACCTGACTAGCGCAATGTATTCACAATCTGGCTAGCACAGGAATCAAAAGAATTTGGGGGGGGGGGTCTTTGGCCACAGGAGTGTTCCAAAGGATTCCCGTTGGAGCCCTGTGAGCCAGAGGACCACATTCCCCCCCCCCCCCGAGAAATAGAGCAGAACTTTGCATTCTGGTGGGTTTCAGCCCATAGTATTGGTAGAGAGGGTCAGCAGTGGCTCTGTGATATGAAGAATGTGCTTCCATGTGATGATCAAGATGTTGGAATGAACCTTGATGCACTATTTACTCAAAAGGCTTTTTGTGCGCTGATCATGTGGAGCATGGTGTGTTTTCACAGACTGTGTACTTCTGGATGAGGGTAGCTCCATCCATTCGGGGTGGGGGTCAACATGGCTCCCATTCCTATGATACTGTTGCCTGCCCAGCACCAGGGGAGCAAAGACATGGAGGGGTAGCTCTCCTCTGGGACATCGAGCTCTGAGAGCCCTGCATCGGGTCAGGGATGGCTTGGAAACTCACCTACCAACCAGGGATCTCACTTGGTGTATGAGGACAGACACAGTGCGTCACACTGTACTTGTAGGCACCTAACGCTAGGCCATTTCCTGGTGCTTTTACACAAGAGTTTAAGAATAGTTCTGTTCAAGTACACCTTTAGCCCCTTTCTCTCTCTTCTTCTTCTGGAATTCCTATGATACAGATAGTGTTCAGTTTGATTGCATCTCTTCCTTCTGTAATTCTCCCCTCATGCTTCTGGATTTTTTTTATCTCTTTTTCTCAGCTTCCTCTCTTTCTATAATTTTATCTTCTAATGGACCTAATCTCTCCTCTGCCTCCTCAATCCGTGTTATGGCTGCCTCCATTTTATTTCGCACCTCATTTATAGCATTTTTTTAGTTCCTCATGACTATTTCTTAGTCCCTCGATCTCTGTAGCAATAGATTCTCTGCTGTTCTCTATGCTTTTTTTCAAGCCCTGCGATTAATATTATGACCATTATTCTAAATTCTTGTTCCATTATATTGCTTAAATTGTTTTTGATCAGTTCATTAGCTGTCATTAGCTACTTCCTGGAGTTTTTTTGAGGAGAATTCTTCCGTTTTGTCCTTTTGGGTAGTCCCTGCGGTGGCTCCAAACTGCAGGGCACTTCCTCTGTGCTGCTGGGAGTTACATGTTGGTGGGCGGGGATGCAGTCAGACCCGACATCTGTCCCCAGCCCACCGCTGGGGCCACAGTCAGACTGTGTGTACTTTACCTTCCCCTCTCCCAGGGGCAGGACTCACTGTGGAGTGGTGTGGCCCCTGTCTGGGCTACTTGCACACTGCCAGGCTTGTGGTGTTCCTTCCATGGGACCTGACGTATTTGCCGGGATGGATCGGCAAAGTGCACAGGGGCAGGATGGGCAAGCTTAGCTCGCTTTGACAGACACATAGACCAATGGAATAGAGACTCCAGAATTGGACCCACAAACGTATGGCCAACTAATCTTTGACAAGGCAGGAGAGAATATCCAGTGGAAAAAAGACCGTCTCTTTAACAAATGGTGCTGGGAGAACTGGACAGCCACATGCAGAAGAAAGAAACTGGACCACTTTCTTACACCATTCACAAAAATAAACTCCAAATGGATAAAAGACCTGCCTGTGAGACAGGATACCATCAAAACCCTAGAGGAGAAAGCAGGAAAAAAAACCTCTCTGACCTCAGCCACAGCAATTTCTTACTTGACACCTCTCCAAAGGCAAGGAAATTAAAAAGCAAAAGAAAGGGAATTTTAATTGAACTATTGGGACCTCATGAAGATCAAAAGCTCCTGCACTGCCAAGGAAACAATCAACAAAACTAAAAGGCAACCGACGGAATGGGAAAAGATATTCGCAAATGACATATCAGACAAAGGGGTAGTATCCAAAATCTATAAAGAACTCACCAAACTCCACCCCCGAAGAACAAATAATTCAGTGAAGAATTGGGCAGAAAACATGAATAGACACTTCTCTAAAGAAGGCATCCAGATGGCCAACAGGCACATGAGAAGTTGCTCAACGTGACTCCTCTTCAGGCAAATTCAAATCAAAGCCACACTCAGATACCACCTCACGCCAGTCAGCATGGCTAAAGTGAAAAAATCAGGAGACTCTAGATGCTGGTGAGGATGTGGAGAAACGGGAACCCTCTTACACTGTTTGTAGGAATGCAAACTGGAGCAACCACTCTGGAAAACAGTATGGAGGTTCCTCAAAAAATTAAAAATAGATCTACCCTATGACCCAGCAATAGCACTGCTAAGCATTTACCCGAGGGATACAAGAGTGCTGATGCATAGGGGCACTTGTACCCCAATGTTTATAGCAACACTTTCAACAATAGCCAAATTATAGAAGGAGCCTAAAAGTCTGTCACCTGATGAATGGATAAAGAATTCGTGGTTTTTATACACAATGGAGTACTACTTGACAAAGAGAAAGAATGAATTATGGCTTTTGTAGCAATGCGGATGGAACTAGAGAGGGTTATGTTAAGTGAAATAAGTCATACAAAGACAGATACCATATGTTTTCACTCTTATGTGGATCCCGAGAAAACAGAAGACCACGGGGGAGCGGAAGGAAAAAAAGGTTAAAGAGGCAGGGAGCCAAAGCATAAGAGACCCTTAAAAACTGAGAACAAACAGGGTTGATGGCGGTGGGAGGGTGGGGAGGGTGGGTGATGGGCATTGAGGAGGGCACCTGTTGGGATGAGCATTGGGTGTTGTATGGAAAAAATTTGACAATAAGTTTCATATATAAAAAGAAGAGTACTTCTGACTACATATCCCCAAGGAGCTAGTTCTAAAACCGTCTTGTAGCAAAGGGTAATTTCAGCAGGAAAGCACAAGTGTCTACACAGAGGGGTGGTGAGGAAAGTGTTACTCCATATGTCTACGAAGGACAAGAATGTCACTTGAAGCACAGTAATGCTTTGGGCACTTAAGCACAGGGCCTTTCCCTATGGCTAATATAGAATGTTCAAGTTTGTATTTAAATTCCAGTTAGTTAACATACCGCGTATTAATAGTTTCAGCTGTAGAATTCAGCTGCTCCACCCTTCCACACAACACCCGGTGCACATCACATAGTGTACTCTTTAATTCCCATGTCCTGTATAGTCCCACTGCCCCCGCACATTTCTCCTCTGGTATCTATCAGTTTGTTCTCTATAGTTAAGAGTAAATATCTTGTGTTGCTGCTCTCTTTGTTCCACCATGATTACTTATTTGTTTTGTTTCTTACATTCCACATAGGAGTGAAATCATACAAGCCTTTCTCTGACTCATTTCACTTATACTATTCTCGAGCTCCATCCAAATCATTGCAAAGGAAAATGTCATCCTCTTTCATGGCTGCATAATATTCCATTGTGTGTATATATGTGTGTTTTATATATATATATATATATATCACATCTCCATCCATTTCTCAGTCAATGGACATTTGAGCCCTTTCCGTAACTATTTTTCATTGTGCTGCTAAAAACACTGGGGTGCCTATATTCCTTTGAATTCTCATGTTTTGTATCCTTTGGGTAAAAACATAGTGCAATTGCTGGATCATAGGGTAACTCTAAGTGTGAAAGGGTAATTTTTAAAATTTATTTATTTGAAAGGGAGAGAGGGAGAGGTGGGAGAGGAGCAGAGAGAGACAGAGAGAGACTCCCAAGCGAACTCCATTTTGCCAGTGCAGAACCCAACGAGGGCTCAGTCCCATGACTGTGAGATCATGACTGGAGTGGATATCAAGAGTCAGTCGCCTGACTGTGCTACCCAGGTGCCCCAGGGCAGCCTTATTCTTAACATTTGATTGATGAAACCTTGTGCTGTTTTTCAGAGTGGCTGCAACTGTTGGCATTCCCACCCACAGTGTCAGAGGGTTTCCTTTTCTGACCATCCTTGACAACACCAATTGTTTCCTGTTTTGTGAGATTTAGCCCTTCCGACAGATGTGTGATGATAATCTCACTGTAGTATTGATGTGTATTTCCCTGATGAGTGATGTTGAGCCTCTTTTCATGTGTCTTTGGAACAAGGGTCACCTTGTGTGTTCTCCTGTGTGCCCCTCTCCCTCTCCCTCTTTCCTCAATGAGGGCTTCCACTCCTCTGCAGCAATGCTGATATATTTCTCCCCAAGCCCCCTCTCTGCACTTCCTACTGTCTTTGATGTGGCTTCTCTCCCTCTATCTGTGAACTTTGCTTTCTGGGGTATTTAGAATGATTGGCAAGTGATCTAGCTATGATTGGCTAGTTCAAAGGCTGAGACTACACGGCTGCCATGCTAGCTCTCTCAGCACACACTAATAAAGAATGTTTCAACCAACTGCTTTGAGATGTATGTGAAAGGCTACACGAAAGACCCTTGGGCAGTGTCGTTTCAGGCAGTAAACCACAAGGCGTGGGTGGCGGCTGGTGGGTGTGTTCAGGGGGTACATATGTGGTGTGTGTGGAGTGGCTGTGATCCTGTTCTGTATAGATGGCACATATGTTGTATATGTGGTTTGTGTCTGCCTATGGCATTTGTGTGGTGGGCGTGGTGTGTGTATGGTGTGTTGGTGGTTTATAGCTGTGTGGTGTAAGTGAGGTCTATGTGTTGTGATTGTACTATATATGTCATGCGTGTATACTCCATGTACAATGTGTGTTCGTGCGTGAGGTTTGTATGGCGTGTGTTTTGCGTGTGGTGCCTGTGCAGTTTTGTGGTGTGGCATAGGGGTGGAGTTGGTGTGGTGGTAAGTGTGGTGTGTATGGTGTGCGTGGTTTTTGTGTGTCATATATGTATGGGTTCTCATGGTGTGTGTGTTGTAGATGTGGTGTCTGTGTAGTATGTGTTGTGTGGGATATACGTTCGGCGTGTGTGTGGTGTATATATGGAGTGTGTTTGTGTGGTATAGGTGTGTAGGGTGTGTATACGTGTGTGTGTGGTATGTGTATTGTGTGTAGGAAACAGTAGGTGGAAGATATCTGTGTGATGCGTATGTGGTGTGTATGGGGTGAATGGGTGAGGTGTTTCTGTGGCATTCGTGTGTCATGCGAGATGCTTGTACTGTGTAGTAGTGGAGCCGGGTGGTAGATGTGTCACATTTGTGTCTATATGGGCAGTGTGCGTGATGTCTGTGTAAGTTATGTGTAGAGGAGGTGGCATCTGTCTTCTGTATATGTGGAGTAGGTTCGGTGTGTGTGGTGTGTATGTGGAGTGTGTTTGTGTGGTATACGAGAGGTGGTTTGTTTGGAAATTGTGTGCTGTATACGTGTTGAGTGTGGTAATAAGGTGAGAGGGTTATAACTGGGTGTGTGGGGCATGTGTGATCTGTGTTGGATATGCTTGTGGTATATGCATGGTGTGTGGTGTATATGTGGTGTGTGTAATACATGTGTGTGTACATGGTGTATGTGTGATGTAGGTGCGTATGTAGTATTAATGTGGCCAATGCGGTGTGCAAGGTGTGTGGTATGTGCAGGGTGTGCGAGTCTGTGCGTTGTAAGTGTCTTGGTAACAAACTGTGGTCGTGTGTGGTGTATTTTTCATAAATATTTTGTATTTGTGTGTTGTGTGTTCGTGTATGGTGGTAGGTGTGATACAGGTGTGGTGTTTGTGTGTAATATGTTGTACTGTGTGGTTGCATATTAGTTGCAAGATGGTTTCCCGAAAGTGCAGTTTGACCGAGTTATGTGGCACTCTCTGCATAGTTTCCGCATAAGTTTTCAGACACTGCTGAGTGAAACGAGATGTTAGCTAGGAGATGGTTTACCCACAATGTTCTTTCCCAGAGTTGTTTATACGGCACTTACCTTTGTAGGCCCCGCATAGGTTTCAAACAGTTCTCAGTGAAACAAGATATCAGTGGAAAGACTATGTCAGTACAGTGTTCTTTCACATAATTGAGTATATGGCACTTTCTGCATAGGCACCGCATAGGTTTTCAAACGCTTCTAACTTAGTGAAACCAGATATTAGCTGCAAGAGGGTTTCTCGACAGTGCTTTCAAAGAGTCGAAGTATATGTCACCTTCCTCATCGTTCCCAACAAAGTTCCTGGTGAAACAAGATGTTAGTTGAAAGGTGGTCTCCCAAAGTGCTGCTTGATAGAGTTGAGTATATGGCCCTTTCTGCATAGGCCCCACGTAAGGTTTTCAGACAGTTATCAGTGAAACAAATTGTTGGTTGAAAGATGGTTTCTCCACTGTATTCTTTCAGAGTATCGAATACATGTCACTTTCCACATCGTTCCCCACATAGGCTTTCATACGCTTCTAACTTAGTTATACAAGATGTTGGTTGAAAGATATGTTCCCCAAAGTGCAGTTTGACAAAGTTGAGTATATGGCACTTTCCACATAGGCCCCGCATGGGTTTCCAAACACTTCTGACTTAGTGAAATAAGATTTTGGTTGAAAGATGGTTTCTCCATAGGATTTTTTAACAGTCACCTTCCGCATCATTCCCCGCAAAGGTTTTCAAATGATACAAGATGTTAGTTGAAAGACGGTTTCTGCAAAGAGCGGTTTGACAGAGTTGAGTATGTGGCACTTTCGGTAAAGGCCCTGCATAGTTTTTCAAACAGTTCTAACTTAGTGAAATGAAATGTTATAGTTGAAAGATGGGTTCCCCACAGTGTTATTTCATAAGGTTGAGCATATATATGGCACTTTCCGCATAGTTCCCGCATAGGGTGTCAGACACTTCTAATGTAGAGAAACGAGATGTTAGTTGAAAGAACATTTCCCCACACTGTCGTTTCACAGAGTATGTGGTACTTACTTTGTATGCCCTGCATGGGTTTTCAGAGTTCTCAACGAAGTCGATGCGAATTGAAAGAATTTTTCACCACAGCGTTGCCCCACAGAGTGGAGTATATGGGATTTTACGTTTTGGCCCCATAAGGGGTCACAAACACATCCATGATTGTGAAAGCAGACGCTTCTTGAAAGATTCTTTAAACACAGTAGTTTTTCACTAAAGTGAATGGCACTGTCCGGCTAGGCCCGGCATGTGTATTCAAACACTTCTAACTTAGTGAAACTACATGTTTCACTGAAGTGAGTGTATGGCACTTTCCGTCTAGGCCCCGCGTTAGGTTTTCAAGTTTCCAAGTTAGTTGAACCCGACGTTAGATGAAAACGTTGGTTTCCCCCAAGCGCTGTTTGACAGAGCTGGGTATGTGGCACTTGTGTTCCAACACTACTCCCTTAAGTTATACAAGAGTTTAGTTGGAAGATGGTTTCTCTACAGGATTCTTTCACTGTGGCTGGTATATGTCACTTTCCACATCTTTGCCCACGTTGGTTTTCAAACACTTCTAACGTAGTGCAGTTTGACAGAGTTGAGTATACGGCACTTTCCACATAGGCACTAAATCTTTTATAACTTAAAGATTTAGTTGGAAAATGTTTTCCCTGCAGTGTTGGGTCACAGAGTTCAGTACCTGGCACTTTCTGCATAGAGCCTGTGTACTTTTCAAACACTTTTAGTGAAACCAGATGTTAGTCGAAAGATCATTTCACCACAACGTTGTTTCACACAGCTGAGTACATGGCACTTAGCGGTTAGGCTTCTCTTAGGTTTTCAAACACTTCTGAGAGCGTCCAGATAGTAGTTGAAAGACTACTGTGACCGTTTCCCCACAGTGTTGTTTCACAGAGTTGAGTGTACGGCAATATCCGCATAAGCCCCGCCTGTGTTTTCAAACACTTGTAACTGAGTGAAACCAGATGTCAGGAGATTGTCTCCCGACAATGCTGTTTCACAGAGGTGAGTATGCGGCACCATGGTTTTCAAACACCTCTTAGTAAAGCAAGAGATTGTTCGGAAGATGGAGTCCCCACAGTGTTCTAGCACAGTGTTGACTGTATGGTACTTTCCGCATAGGTCCCTCATAGTTTTCAAACATTTTACCTTAGTGAAACCAGATATTAGTTGAAAGATCGTTTCACCACACCTTTGTTTCACAAAGTTAGTTGAGTGGGTGGCACTTAGCGCTCAGGTTTCTCTTAGGTTTTCAAACACTTCTAATGTAGGTAGTTGAAAGACGGCTTCCCCACAGGGTGGTTTCACAGAGGTGAGAATATGGCACTATCCTCATAGACCCAGCATGGCTTTTCAAACACTTGTAACTTGGTAAGTCCAGATGTTAGTTGAAGGACAGTTTCCCCACCATGTTGTTTCACAGAGTTGAGTATGTGACACTTATCTTCATCGCCCTAACCACACAGGTTTGCAACCACTTCTAACCTAGTGAAACCAGGTGTTAGGAGAAAGAAGGTTTTTCCCCCACTGTCTTGTTTCACAGAGCTGAGTATATGGCACTTTTGGTGTAGGCCCCGTATCGTTTTCAAACACACCTAACTTAGTGAACTAAGATGTTAGTTGAAGGACGGTGTCCCCAAAGTGTTGGTTGACACATTTGAGTGTAAGGTACTTTCCGTGTAGGTTCCGCATACGTATTCAAATACGTCTAAAAGTGATGCCGGATGTTATTTGAAAGATGGGTTCACCACACTGGTGTTTTACAGAGTGGAGCGGAGGGCACTTTCTGGGTAGAACCGAATAAGTTTTCAAACACATCTAACTAACTGAAACGAGAGGTTAGCTGACACATGGATTCCCAACAATGTTGTTTCACAGACTTGACTGGCCCTTTCGATGCAGGCCTTGCATGGGTTTTCAAACACACTCTGACTTTGTGAAACAAGGTGTTAGTTGGACAGTAGTTTCATCACACTGATATTCACACTTTTGCGTTTATGGCTCTTCAGGGTTAGGCCTCTCATAGGATTTCAAACACTTCTATCCTACAAAAACCAGATGGTAGTTGAAAGATGATTTCCCCCACTGGGTTGTTTCACAGAGTTGAGTGTATGCCACTATTCCCATAGGCCCCCGCATGTGTTTTCAAACACTTGAAACTTAGTGAAACCAGATATTAGTTGAAAGATCGTTTCACCACACTGATATTCACAGTCTTGAGGCTGTGGCCCTTCAGGGTTAGGCCTCTCATAGGATTTCAACACTTTTAACTCAAGGAAACCAGATGGTAGTTGAAGGACAGTTTCCTCACAGTGTTTTTTCACAGAGTTGAGTACATGGCCCTTTGGGGGTCAGCCCTGCATAGTGTTCAAACACCTTTAGGGAAACAGGATGTTAGTTGGAAGGTGGTTTCTCCACAGTATTCCCTCCCAATGTCGAGTATATGTCAATTTCCCCACGGTTCCCCGCATAAGTTTTCAAGCGATTCTACGTTAGTGATGCAAAATGTTAGCTTCAAAGATGGTTTCCGCAATGTGCAGGTTGACAGAGTTGAGTATATTATATGGCACTTGCCGCCTGGGCCCCGCATGGTTTTTCAAATGCTTCCAACTTAGGGAAATGAGATGTTGGTTGAAAGACCGTTTCACCACACTTGTTTCACAGAGTCGAGTATGCAGCACTTTCTGCAGAAGGCCCAATAAGTTTTCCAACACTTCTAACAGTGAGACAAGATGTTAGTTCAAAGATGGATTCCCCACGGTGTTGTTGGACAGAGTCCAGCATATGGCACCTTCTGCATAGGCCCCGCGTTGGTTTTCCAACAACTCTAACTGAAAGGTGATTTTGGTTGAAAGATCGTTTCCCCACAATGTTATTTCCCAGAGCTGAGTGTGCAGCACTTTCGGCGTAGGCCCCTCATTGGTTTTTAAATAATTGCAACCTAGGGAAACTTGATGTTAAGTGAAGGATAGTTGCCCTAAAGAGCTGCTTGATAAAGTTGAGTATATGGAACTCTGCACCTGGGCTCCGCAAAGGTTTTCAAACACTTCTAACAGGGAAATGAGATGTTAGTTCAAAGATGTCTTCCCCACAGTGCTTCACAGAACTGAGTACATGGCACTTTCCGCATATGCGGAAAACTTGGGTTTTCAAACACTTCTAACTTCGTGAAACCTTATGTTAGTTGAAAGATGGTTTCTCCACCCTGTTGTTTCACAGAGTTGAGTAGATGGCAACCCCTTCATAGTTCCCCGCGTGGCTTTTCAAGCACTTCTAAGTGAAACAAGATGTTAGTTGAAAGATGGATTCCCCGAAGTGTTGTCTGACAGAGTTGATTATATGGCACGATCTGCATAGGCCCTGCATTGGTTATCACATACTTCTAACGTAGAGTTAGTTTGAGTTGAGTTGAGAGAGTTGAGTACATGGTACTTTCCATGTGGACCCCGCATGGGTTTTCTAACAATTCTCATTTATTGAAACCAGATATTTGCTGAAAGATTGGTTTCACCACAGTCTTTTCTCACAGAGTCGAGTATATGCATTTCCGCATAAGCCCCGCATAGGTATTCAAACACTTCTCGTTTACTGAAATAAGATGTTAGTTGACGGGTGGGTTCCCCACAGTGTTTCATACACTTCAGAATATGGCACTTTCGGTTTAGTCCCCACGTGGGTTTTCAACTAAATCTATCCTAGTGTAACAGGATGTCGGTTGATAGAAGGCATCACCACACTGGTGTTTCACAGGCAGTTTCAGTGTGGGCCCCACGAGCGTTTTCAAACACTTCCAACTTCGTTGAACCAGGTGTCATTTTGAAAATTGGTTTGTCTGCAGTGATGTTTCGCAAAGTGAGTAAAGGCCGCTTTCGTTATACTTCTATGTCTAGGATCTCAACGCTTCTAACTTTGTGAACATGTTAGTTGAAAGATGTTTCAGCACAGTGATTTGGCACAATGTTGGGCATGTGGCGCTTTCCGTAAGTACGCCATTTTTCAACACGCACCTTGTTCCACTGAGAAGTGTTTGAAAACCTATGAGGGAAACTATGAGGAAATGGCATATACTCGACACTGACTTTCAACTCACATACACATCTTCACCAAGATGAAAGTGTTTGAAAATCTATGCAGAGCTTATGCTGAACATGCCATACATCAACTCTGGGAAACAACAGTTTACTGACAGTTTACCATCATTCAGCTAACCTCTCGTTTCACAATGTTGAGAGTTTGAAAACCCACGCGGGACCTACAGGGAAAGTGGCGTATACTCAACTCTATGAAACAACACTGTGGGGGGAATGATCTTTCACCCACCATCTGGTTTCACTAAGAGTTGTTTCAAAAGCAAGTCGGGGACTATGCAGAAAGGGCCTTATACTCAAATCGGTGAAACAACAGTGTGGGGAACGATCTTTCAACAAACCTTCGGTTTCACCAACTTAGAAGTGGTGGGAAACTTACGCGGAGAACTCCGAGAGACGTGCCATACACTCAACTCGGTGAAACCACGCTGTGGTGACAACGTCTTTCAACTACCATCTGATTCCACTAATTTAGAAATGTTTGAAAACCCATGCGGGCAACTATGCGGAAAGTGCCATTACTCAACTCTGTGAAACAACATTGTGGGATAACCATCTCTCAATTAGCAGCTTGTTTCCCTAAGTTAGAAGAGTTTCAAACCTATGCTTGGGGACGATGAGGAAAGCGACAAGGACTCGGCTCAGTTAAAAAGTACTGTGGAGAAACCATCTTGCAACTAACATAAGGTTTCACTCTGTTAGAAGTGTTTGAAAACCTATGCGAGGCCTATGCATAAAGTGTCATATATCCAACTCGGGCAAACAACACTGTGGGGCAACCATCTTTCAACCATCATCTTGTTTCACCACGTTAAAAGTGTCTAAAAACTCACGCAGGGGCACTTTTGTGCTCACTTTTGTGCCCGGTGAAAGAGTTGTCTGATGGAAACATCTATCAACTACCATCTGGTTTCTGTAACTTAGTGTGTTTGAAAACCGCAGCGGGGCCCACATCAAATGTGCCATATACACGACTGTATGAAGCATTGTGGGGAAACCATCTTTCAGCTAACAGCTCGTTTCACTACGGGACAAGTGTTTGAAAACCCATGCAGGGCCTAGGTGGAAGAAGCCATATACTCAACTCTGAAACAACACTGTGAGGTAACCATCTTACAATTAACACCTTGTTTCCCCAAGGGAGAAGAGTTTGGAAACATGCACACGTCCTACACGGAAACAGCCATATACTCATACTCATAAACACTGTGGGGGAAACCATCTTTCAAGTGTCGCCTTGTTTCATTAAGTTACAGGAGTTTGAAGACCCATGTGGGGCCTAAGGGAAAAGTGCTTTATACCTAACTTTGCAAAACAAGACTGAAAGAAAACATCTTTCAACTATTATCTCTTTGTCACAAAGTTAGAGGTCTTTGAAAACCCATGCCTGGCCGATGCAGATGGCTCTATATAGTCTGTGAAACAACCCTTTGTGAAACCTCTTTCAACTAACATCTTGTTTCACTAAGTTACAGTGTTGTAAAACCCATGCAGGGTTTATGCGGAAATTGCCATAAACGTAACTGTGAAAAAACAATGTGGTGAAAGCTTCTTTAACTACCATCTCATTTCACAAAGTTACAAGTGTTTGAAAACCTATGCAAGGCCTAGCAGGGAAAAGTGCCATAAACTCAACTCAGTGAAACACTTGGGAAAACAATCTTTCATTTAACATCTGGTTTCACCAAATTACAAGTGTTCGAAAATACACACGGGGCCTATAGGGATTGTGCCTTACACTCAACTCTGTGAAACGACCCTCTGGGGAAACCGTCGTTCCACTACCCCCGGCTGTCACTAAGCTAAAAGTGTTTGAAAACGTACGAGGGGCCTATGCACGAAGTGCCACATACCTAACTCTGTGAAACATTACAGTGGTGAAACCATCTCTCAACTACCCTCAGGCTTCACTAAGTTAGAAGTGTTTGAAATCCCAGGCGGGGCTTATATGAGAAAGTGCCATATACTCAACCCAGTGAAATAACACTTGGGGAAAACAATCTTTCACTCAACATCTGGTATCACTAAATTGCAAGTGTTGGAAAACGCCTGTGGGGCCTTGGTGGATAGTGCCATACACTCAACTCTGTGAAAAAACACGGTGGCAAAACCAATTTTTGTTACACGAAGTCAGATTTGTTTGAAAACCCATGCGGGACTACACCAAAACTGACACGTACTCAACCATGTGAAGCAACAGTGTGGTGATTCCATCTTTAAACAAATGTCTGGTTTCACTAAGGTAGCACTGTTTGAAAACACTTGTAGGGGCTACAAGGAAATTGGCGTATATTCAACTCCGTGTAACAAACAAACACACACTATGGGGAAACAGTCTTTCAACTAACCTCTTGTTTCACTAAGGTAGAATTTTGAAAACACTTGCGGGGCTTATGCATTGACATTTTATTCAACTCTCAAAAAACACTTTGCAGAAACCATCTTTCAACTAACAACTCATTTCACTCTGTTAGAAGGGTTGGAAAACCTACGCGCGGCCTATAAGGAAAGGGCCATTTACTCAACTCTGTCAAACGACACTCTGGTGACACCAACTTTCAAAAACCATCTAGTTTCATTAAGTTAGTAGTGTTGGAAACCCATACAGGGCTTCCACGGAGCGTGACATATACTCAGCTCTATGAAACACTGTGGGGAAACAATCTTCCAAGTAACCTCTTCTTTCACTAAGTTAGAAGTGTTTGAAACCCTTTGTGGGTCTTATGCACAAAGTTCCATAACCTCAACTCTGCCAAGCAGGCAGCCTTTTGGGGATACCGTCTTTCAACTTACATCTTGTTTTACCAAATTACAATTGTTCAAAAATCTTTGTGGGGAATGATGGAAGAAAGTGACCATATACTTGACTGGAAAAAATTCTCTTGAGAAACCATCTTTCAACTCATATCTGGTTTCATTAATTTAGAAGTGTTTTAAAACCCTATATGGGGCTTATGGAGAAAGTGCCATATCCTCACCTCTGTCAAGCAACCCTGTGGTGAAACTATCTTTCAACTAACATATGGTTACACTAAGGTAAAAGTTTTTGAAAATATTTGCGAGAAATTATGAAGAAGTGCCATATACTCAGTTGTGTTTGACAATACTGTGGAGGAACCATCTTTCAAATAACTTCTTGTTTCACGAAGTTAGACGTCTTCCAAAACCTATGCGGAAAACATAGGGGAATGGCACAGACACAGCACTGTGAAATAACATTGTGGGGGAGCCTTCTTTCAACTAATCTCTTGTTTCACTAAGCGACTAGTGTCTGAAAACCTACGCGGGCAACTCTGACGCAAGTGCCATACACTCTGTGAAAACAGACTGTGGACAAACTGTCTTTCAACATCTTTCTTGAAGTAGGAAGTGACTGAAATTCTAGGCCTGAACGTATAATGACATTGCCACACACTCACCTCCTTGAAGGAACACCATGGAGAAACCATCTTTCAGCTAACGTCTGGTTTCTTATTGAGGGGTGTGTGAAATCTTTTATAGGGAACCGAAATGACTTATACTTAATTCTGGAAAAACACTATCGCGAAACCTTCTTTCAGCCAAATTTTGCTTTCACTGTTTCCACATGTGGAAAACTAACAACTTTCACGACGTTAGAAGTGTTCAAAAATCTAGGCCTAAATATATAATGACAGCGACATCCTCTGAACTCCTTGAAATTAAACAATGGAGAATCCTGTTTCAACTAACGTCTGGTTTCAAATGAAGAGGTGTTGGAAACCCTTTATAGAGAACTATAAGGATCTTATACTTAATTCTGAAAAAAAAAATCTATCCAGAAACGGTCTTTCAACCAGCTTCTCGTCTCACGTCTAAACGTGTTGAAAAACCTATCCTGAGAAATTATAGAGTGCCTTATAATCAACACTGTGAGGTCACCTTCTGGAAGAACCATCTTTCAACTAATCCTTTGTTTCCTTCAGAAGTGCTTGATATCCTATGAGGACAGTGACATGTACTCGACTCTGTGAAAACAGAGTGGAGAAATGACCTTTAAATAACATCTCGGTTCACTAACTTAGAAGTGTTTGAAAATCTAGGCCTCAATGTCAAATGAGAGTGCTATAGGCTCCACTCCTCGAATTAAAATCTTGTCGAGAACCCTTTGTCTTTCAACTAACGTCCTGTCCTGCTTCAAAGTTAGAAGTGTTTGAAAACTTTTACAGGGAACTCTGGGGAAAGGGTCACAATCTTAACTCTGTGAAAAAAACACAACTAACTTCTTGTTTCACTGGGTCGGACTAGTTGGAGACTCGATGCAGGGAACTATAAGGAAACTGCCATATACTCAACATTGGGAGAAAACAGCGTGGGGGAAACCACCTGTTTCACTAGGTTAGGTGTTTGATAACGTACACTGGGAACTCTTAAGAAAGGGCCAAATACACAACTCTGAGAAAACACAAAAGTTTCAAACCAACTTCTTCCTTCAGTGGGTGAGAAGTCTTTGAGTCTCTGTGGGGGAAGTATGAGGAGAGTGCCATGAACTTCACTCTGTGAAACAACACTGTGCAGAAAGCACTTTGCAGACAAGTTCTTGTGTCCGAAACTGCATTTTTTAAATCAAACCGACGTAATATAAGGAAATTGCCATATCCGCACTCTGAGAAACACTGGGGAGAAGCCATCTTTCAACTAACATCACGTTTCAGTAAGTTAAACGCTAAGAAACTAACACCGGGGAACAGGGCTTTCAACTCTTGTTGACCCCACTTAGCTAGTCATGTTTGACGACCTGTGCGTGGAATTACAAGAAAGTCCGTATACTCAGTTCTGTTTGATAATACTGTGGAGACGGCATCTGTCAAATAACTTCTTATTTCACGACCTTAAAAGTCTTTCAAAACCTATGCAGAAAATATAGGGGAATTAATGTCACTGACCCCACTTCCGTGAAATAATATTGTGGGGGGAAACCCTTCAACTAATTCCTTGTTGCACTAAGCAAAAATGGTCTGAAAACCTATGCTGGCAACTAGGGGGAAAGTGTAGATTCTCCACTCTGTGAAAACGCCGTGAAGAAACGACCGAAGACAAGTGCCATAGATTCAACAGTGTAAAGAAATCATTTTTACACTAACACCGTGTTTCATTGAGTTAGAAATGTTTGAAAACCTATGCGGGGAACATTGAGGAAAGTTCATTTACTCAACTCTATGAAAAAAAAAAAAAAACCACTGTGGACATACCAACTCTCAACTAACGTCGTTTTTCACGGAGTTGGAAGCGACTAAAAATCTAGGGCTAAACGTATAATGACAGCGCCATACACTGAACTCCTTGAAGGAAAACCATCTTTCAAAAAAAGTCTGGGTTCAAATTGAGTGGTGTTTGAAACCCTTTACAGGGAACTATAAGGAACGGACCTCGTGCTTAATTCGGAAAACCCACTATGGCGAAAGGTTCTTGCAACCAACTTCTTTCACGAAGTTAGATGTGTTGGCAAAACTATCCCGGCAACTATATAAAGTGCCATCTACTCAACTCAATGAAAGACCATGGTGGAAGGGACCATCCTTCAACTAATTCCTTGTTTCACTAAGAAGTGTCTGAAAACCTAGGCGGGGAACTATGAAGACAGTGACCTAACCTCAACTCTGAAAAAACGCGGCGGGGAAGCCACCTTTCAACTAACTTCTTGTTTTGCTGAGTTACAAGTCTTTGTGATGTAAGCGGCAAACTCTGAGGCAAGGGCCATATACTCAACTCTGTTTTACACACAACATTGTGCCGAAACCATTTTTAAACTAACATCGTGTTTCATTGAGAAGTGTTTGAAAACCTAAGCGGGGAACATTAGGAAAAGTTTCCTGTACTCAACTAGGGAGGCGAGGGGGCGGGGGAACCCTTTGGAAAAAGCCATTTGTCAATTAACTTCTTGTTCTAGTGAACAAGTGTGAAGTGTTAGAAAAACTATGCGGGAAATGATATAGAAAGGGTCATAGACTCAACTCTGTGAAAGAACTCGGTTGGGAAGGCTTCTTTCACCGAATATCTTCTTTCACGAAGTTAGGAAAGTTTGAAAATTAGGCCTAGATGTATAATGTGAGTTGCTATATGCTCAACTCTGAAACTAAACCGTCTTTCAGCTAACGCTTTGTTTCAGAGTTAGAAGTTTCTCAAAACCTTTACAGGGATCTATAAGGAAAGGACAATATACTGAACTCTGAAAAAACACTGTGGAGAAAGCATCTTTCAACTAACCTCTTCTTTCCCCAGCTGAGAAATGTTTGAAATCTAGGCCTGAAGGTATAATGACATTTACCATACTCTCAGCTCCATGGAAAAAACGTCTTTCGATTAACATCTTGTTTCACTACCTTAGAAGTGTTTGAAAACCTATGTGAGGAACTCTAAGAAGAAAGTGCCATATCCTCAACCCTGTGAAACAATGTTGAGAAACTGCCTCTCAACTAACATACCAAACTATTATCTTGTTTCACATACACCGCACTATACCCAATATTTAGCCAACACTCACCAAGGTCTTCTCACCAAGCACACTCCACACACACACACACATACCTCTTAACACACCACAAACACCCCACTTCAACCTCCCACAGTGCCTAGGAAACACATAAAAACCAAACATATCACACACAGACAAAACCCACCACAATATACCGCAAGTACCACACACATTCAAACCTCCTATGTACAACACTTTTATACTGCTTAAAACTCGGACGGGACACACACTTCATTTGTAAACGACACACACAGTTTCCATGTAACATACCCAATCCACTACAACACACGTTCAGAATATCCATCACACAGTCCAAATACCTCACAAACATCACACTACCTATGCAGCACACGTATTCCACAAACACACTTCACTTATACCATGCACAAAAATTCACACCCCACACATACACCAGAGACATGCTGCTTATAAACCACATGCGCACGCCCTTTCCATACACCACACACGTAGCAAACACAACACCTCAATGCTCCGCATATAGCCTGCTACATTTCTTCTGCCCCTACCTGCCAATGGGATGGCAGGAAAGACATCAAAAGCCAGGGCTTTCCCTCTCTATTTGAGGGAAGAATAGAGGCCTCGTGATGACAGTGCTTTGGGTGTGGCCTGGACCGAGGTCCCTTTACCAAAGGCCATGGCTGTTTCTAACTCTTGAGACAGTCAACTTGCTTAAAGATTGTATCAGTCACTTCACTCTCAACAGTCTCCCATTCATTCCCATCTCTGATGAAGACCTCTAGCACGCCAGTTATCATTTTGAACCCCTTTGATCTACTTCCAAATGAGTTTCTCCCTGGGCTGCATTCCAAGTGAGTCTCTCAGAGGAACAGCCTCTGCTTTCAAGTGGAGTGTGGTGAAGTCCTTGGGAGTGTGCAATGGGTTTTGTAAGAGGACCCCCCCCCCCCGTTCATCTGGCTTCAGAAGTATATGGACATCAAGAGGCCTGACTCATTGAAGATGCCCATTGGCGAATGTTGGTATGAATCCTGAGCCAGAGGTTGCAAGAGAGAGCTGGCCTCTTTTGTGGGCTGAGAGGAAATGAAGCGAGGCGTCTCCTTTCAAGAATAATCCAGTTCCCATTTGGAATGTCGAGCTTTGGTCCACCTCCTAGTCATTTTCTTCCTATGGCTGTCCTTCGAAATAAACTTTTGCTCACATATAGGGGCCACAGAACTGTCCTTCACTCAGCTGGCACCCTGGGGTAAGCCACAAACTCCCACTCTGGCCCTGTGCCCAGTGAGGGCTTTTTGACTCTGCTATACCAAAGGAACAACGGCCTCTGACTGGATGGTGCTTGGCCTGCTCTGGTAGACAAGGTGAAGGGGAGCTGTCTGGCTTCGCTCACCGGCTTGATTGAGTGGGTTTCATTTTGAGCAGCAGCCAGTTTACACATGGGCAGTATGAACCACGTGTGGGTCAGCATGAGAAGAGCCCCTTCCAGAATAAGGAATAAAGTCCTCGTTCCGGACACCTGAGCAAGAGCCAGCAGCACCCAATAGCCACATCTCAAACACTGCTGCCTCCAACAACTGAATGACAGAGATCCTGGAAGGGACAGACAAAGCTAGCAATCTCTAGCTCCTGAAGAAAGACTACAGGCGTCTTGATGGCAAGGTTCTTGTGTGTGGTCTTTCAGAGGGCTCCCTTTGCCTAAGCTGAGAGGCATCTCTTATTCCTGATACAACCAGGTTCCAGGTTGATGGGAGACTGTCAGTCATTTCAGTCTCAACGTTCTCCAAATGTCAGCTCCGATGAAGAACAGAGGCACCCTGGGTCTCCATGGACACAACTTGGCTCTCTGAGAAGAAAATAAGGTTCTATTTACATCCAGTGTCTGAGAGACATACTGTCCTCCTTCAAGATGGAGTCTGCCAGTGTCCACATTATGGTGATGTAGGATTTGCTTGGGCCCCTCTCAATGTGCTATCAGAAATGTGTGGCCAACCAAAACCCTAGGGTATTTGAAGGTGCTCAGGGACAATGCTTGTGGGGAGGCTAATCCACCAGTTAGGGGCCGATCACACCTCCTTTGTGAGATGAGAGAAAGAGAAGGCCGATACCTATTTCCTAGATTTCCACCAAGGCCCTTTGTTAATGCAGGACCATGATTGACCTCATAGGGATTCTGATCCCACTGCTGCTTTTCTAACTTGTTCTCACATCACACACCAAGACCAAGGGGCTCTCCCTACCAAACAACGTCCAAGGATGGGAGTTGAGTTTCCAGGCCTTTCCTGAGTCAATACAGAGCTCTCAGAGTGGGGTACCTGACAGGACAGCTAGCACGCATGTCCCTGAGCCCTCGGTGCATAGCAGGCCTCAGTATCATGGGAATGGGTAGCCACATGAACCCGTGACCTTACTTGACTGAGATACCCTCATTTGGAAGAAAAGGCAGACTGTGAATGTGCAGCTTGCTTCAGGCACTGACCAGCACACAAAAAGCCTTTTGAATACATGGTGCACCATAGCCTCGTTCAAACCTACCGATCATCACAGGGAAGCCATAGTCCTCATGACTCAGAATAACTGCTGCCCCTATCTCTGGACACGATGCGAAGAAGGCCAACAGAAGCCAAAGCTTCCCACTATTTCTTAAGGGATAATGTGGGCTTCTTGGTCACAGGGCTGCAAGGGGCAACTTTTGAGGCACTCCTTGAGCCAAGCTGACAAAGGGTTCTTCTGATGCCTGAGCAAGCCAGCGTGCTAATATCTTGTGCTGGGCAGATTATTCTAAGCATTACCCAAATCTCAGCCTTAAGGAAGAACTTTGGCCCTCGGTGCATCACGTTTCATGACATTGCTTTAATTCTTCACCACGGTTCCTCTTGTGATTCCCCCCAGATCCAGTCACTCAGAGTCACAGCACCGACTTGTGACTTGTGGCATAGGTTGAGCCAAAGGGGCCCTGGCATTTTGGTTTCAGGACTCCATGGGCCTCCGGGGTCCTAGGCCTTTAGAAGGGGGTCCAGCTGAGAAGTGTGTATGGGTGGTCGGCCAGAGGCAATAGGGGGGAGATGGCCTCCATGCCCAGGGAAAACGAAGTTTAACATGTCCCACCCAAACCGAGCACATTCTCATTGGATGGAAATGTTGAATGCATATTGGTCCAGGTTAGAGCCTTTCTCTCTCCGTTACTGCCCTTCTGCCTGAGTCTTCGTCCAACCTTAGGAGCCACGGAGCAGGCACTCACTCGGCGGGCACCAAGGGGTGGGCTTCGGGCTGCCACTCAGTCCCGAGCCCAGTGACAGCCATGAGCATCGGCTATCCCAAAGGAGGAGCTCCTATCGCTGAGCTTGGTGAATGGCGGTTTGTAACATGAGGTGAGGAAGTGAGCAAACTTGCCTCATTGCTCTGCCTGATGGAGGGGCCTTCCGCCTGAAAAGCAGACAGTTCACACAGGAGCAGGAGGCTCCAGAGGCTGGTCAGCACAGAAAGAGCCCTTTACAGGGAGAGGGCCCCAGTGCCCCTTTCCACACTGTCGGAGGAAGACCTGGGGGGCACCTGACTACACCAACTGTCACTGCTCACTCCATTCAGTGATGGGAAAAGGAAGGAAAGCAACGCCCAGGGCTCTCTAGGCCCTTCTGAAGGAAGAAGGCAGCCCTTTTGCTGACACGGCTCCCAGTTGTGGATGCTACAGACACTGTTGCTTAAGGCTTCTGGTGTGTCCTCTTCTTCCCTTAACCAGGTTGCCAGGAGCTGCTTCTGGACCCTTCCTTCTCCACATAATTTCCCTTTCAAACTCTGAAGAGCTCTGACCCTCTTTCTCCACCTTTACACATCTTTGCTTTCTTGTAGAAGCAAGATTCTCCCCATCATCCGTTCAGTCATTGTCTCACGGTGATATCCTCTGCCTTTCACAAGGGAGTCTGATTCAGTCCTGGAGACTGGGGGAAAGATTTTGGCCACAGGGTTCATTCCTCATCAATACAATGGGTTCCAGAAGTATGTGGTCACTCAGGGACCCAGGCCAATGGAAGGGTCCCCTCAGAGGGTGTTTTTCTGTCGGTTGGGCAAGAGATTTGGGTATGGAGCTGGCTTTCTTCTGGGCCAAAGAAGTGAGACACTTCCTTTCCAAGTGGCTCCCAACTCCTACTGTGTATGCCAAACTTTGGACCCCCTTATGCCCATTGCCTTCACCTTGCTGCATTTCCAACCTTTTTTTTTCTCCCTTAGGAGCTATGGAGCTATCAGAAGCTCAGGTAGCTCAGCCGAGTATGCATCAAACTCCCACTCTGCTCCTGTGCTCAATGAGAGCCCTCAGGCTCTGAAATAACAAAGGAAAGATGGTCTTTATTCCCTGGAAGATTGGTGACTGGTATGAAGGGGGAAGGGGAGCCAGCTTGCTTCACTATCCTGGATGACCGTGTTGTGTTCCTTGTGAGAAGCAGACGGTTTGCCCATGAACAGTCCGGACAAGGCGAGTGTCAGCCCAGGGGAAACCCTTTCCAGGAACAGGGGACGATTTCCTTGTTTCACACTCTTGAGTAAGAGCCAGCAGAACTAAATACTTAGAGCTCAGAACTGGGGTCTCGATCAACTGATAGAACATGTGGGAGGGACAGACATAGCCAAAAATCTCTGTCTCCTACGATCAGAATAAAGGGCACCCAGGTGTATTCCTTCAGAGGGCTCCCATTGCCTACCCCACAAGCACTGCTTATTTTGGCTACAACCAGGTTGGTAGGAGACTGTTCTGGGTACTTATTCTCAAAATTCTCCACATCCCATATGTGAGGAAGCACTTTGGCAGTCTGTGTCTCAAGCTCCACCACTTACCGTTGTCTTCAAAAGTGGTGCTGCATGGTGTTTATCAGAGCCAGTGCCTTTGAATAATATCGTCTTCTTTCAGCTTTGGTGTCCAGTGTAGTCCCTGTGGTTATGATCTAGGTATTGCAATGGGCCCCTCTCGTTTTGGTTTCAGAATTATGTGACCATCTCCAAACCTAGGCTGTATGAAGGTTCCCAGGCGGAATGCTTGTGCTCGTGGTTAGTCTCAGCCAGAAGGTAGCAGTAGATGCTGCCTCATGTGTGCTTACAGGGTGATGGAAGATGGATATCTCTTCCTCGATTTCACCAGGGGCCTTTTGAATGCAGAACTTTGACATCCCCTGGTAGTCATTCTTATCTCATTTCTGCTTTTCTCTCTTGACCTCACTTCACACACCAAGACCATGGGGCGGCCGTGTAAACAAGTGAGTTGCAAGGATGCACGTTCCAGAACATTCCCGAGTCTAGACAGGGCTCTCAGAGTCGGATATCGCTGAAGAGACCTATACATTCTGTCCGTGAGCCGTCAGTTCATAGTAGGCTACTGTATCACGGGAATGGGTAGCCACATGGACCCCTGATCCTAATGGATGGACATACCCTCAGGCAGAGGAAGAGACAGGATGTGCCTGCGGCCTGCCGCATGACTTGAGCAGAGAACTCCAAGTCTCTGGAACGTCTTCTGCACCAGGCCTTGTTCTCATCACTCAATCCTCCCATGGAAGCACATTTTTCCTATCTCAGTGTCACTGGGGCCCTATCTTCTGATACGATGGGCAGAGAAGCACACAAAAAGCCACAGTTTCCCTCTACTTCTTGGGGAAGAACGTGGATCTCTTGTTCACAGGGCTCCGAGTGGCTCCCTTTGCCCAAAACCTGTAGCCAAATCCCACAAAAGATCTGATTTGTGAGCAAGCCAGCTTGCTAATACATTGTGATAGTTTGTTCTCAACATTATCCCATTCCCATCCTTAATGCAGAACTCTTGCCTTAGGCTTATCAAATCTCATGATATTGTTGTTTATATATCAAGGTATGCCTTGGGCCCCATACGTTTCAGTCTTGCACAGTAATCGATCGGTCTTGCAAAAGTCCAGTGTGGACCAGCCCGTGTGTCGTATGTTAGAGGGTGAGGTAAAAAGGGGCCGGCATATTTGTTGCAGGACTACATGGACATCCCAGAGCGTCAGGGCAAGGTAAGGGGGTCCAGCCGAGATCTGTTTGTGTGGAGGATGGGCCAGAGGTATTAGGCGCACGCTGGCCTTCATGCTGGGCCTAGGGGGAAGGAAGTTTAACATGTCCGGTCGACGTTGATCACATTCCCATTCTCTGGAAATGTTGCACACTTTGGTCCTGGCTGCAGCCATTCACTTTCCTTTAATGTCTTTCTGACTGGTTCTTTGTTCACCCTTATGAACCACGGAGCTGGCACTCACTCAGCAGGCACCAAGGGGTGGGCGTCGGCTACCCACCTGGTCGCCTGCTCAGTGACAGCCATGAGCATCATCTACCCCAAAGGAGAATAGTCCTCGTATCCCTGAGCTTGGTGATGGGCTGTTTGTAGCAAGAGGTGGGGAAAGGAGCAAACTTGCCTCATTGCTCTGCCTGATGGAGGGGCCTCCCTTCTGAAAAGCACAAAGTTCACACAAGAGCAGGAGGCTCCAGAAGCTTGTCAGCTCAGAAAGAGCCCTTTACAGCAAGAAGGCCCCGATGCCCCTTTCCACTCTCTGGGGCAACAGTGGGGGCCACGTGACGGCCACAGCAGTGTCACTGCTCACTCCTTTCAATGATGGGAAAAGGAAGAAAAGCAAAGTCCAGGACTCTCTAGGTCCTTGTTCCACTGTTTTCATTACATGGCACTTTCCGAATGCATAGGACCCTCCTAGGGTTGGGAAGTTTTTCTCAATGCAACCAGAACTTCGTTGAAAAATTCTTTCTCGACCGTCTT
>NW_026526770.1:0-2954 GCF_024362965.1 Panthera pardus
TGGCCAAATCTGGGGCAATGAAAGTAAGTAATGGTAATGCTACAGACTGAATATTTTTACCGCCCTCCCCCCCCCCCCCCCCCCCCCAGTTCATATACAGAAACCTCATCTCCAGTGCGATGGTATCGGGAGGTGGGGCTTTGGGGAGGTGACCAGGACATGAGGGAGGAGCCCTCATGAATGGAATCATCAGTGCCCTCATAAAAGAGACACCGGAGAGCTCCCTCCTCCGAGGGAGGACACAGCGAAGAGGGCTGTTTACCAGGAAGCAGGTCCTCACCGGTCACGCAGTCTGCTTGCACCTCGATTTGGACTTCGCAGCTTCTAGAATCATGCGAAAGAAATGTCTGTTGTTTAAGCCTCCCCACCACCAAAAAAAAAAAAAGTATGCTGTATGTTGAAGTATTGTGTACTTATCCCCACAGCCTCCTTCCGCAGTCTCCGGAGAGGACGGTCTTGGGTGGATGCCGCCACCTGGTGGCCAATACGGGGAACTGTCAGGTGCCAACCTGCCTTCTTTCTCCCTCAGTCATGGTGAATTTGCAATATACCAGATTTTCTTTTCGCTCTCCACGGTTCACAGCCCAGCAAGTCCCACCACACCACTCAACTCCTCTTATAATTTTCCCTCCCAACTGGTGCTAATTGTTTCTTTCTGCTCTCCCACAAGGCCATTTTGTTATTTCCTTCTTGGTCCTTCTTTTTTTTTTTCTTAATTCGTAACTCCCTCGCTCAAGTTAATGGAAACCAACGTTACAAATTAAAACCTTTTTGCGTTCCCCAGAATTTCTCTTCTTTCAGAATCTTCATAAAGTTTAAACGGTGTTTCTCCTCACCTCTCAATTAAATCCGCTTTTTCTCAGTCACCGGTATTGAAGGCAACATTTAAAAAATCACTTAAAAAGGGCGCCTGGGTGGCGCAGTCGGTTAAGCGTCCGACTTCAGCCAGGTCACGATTTCGCGGTCCGTGAGTTCGAGCCCCGCGTCAGGCTCTGGGCTGATGGATCGGAGCCTGGAGCCTGTTTCTGATTCTGTGTCTCCCTCTCTCTCTGCCCCTCCCCCGTTCATGCTCTGTCTCTCTCTGTCCCCAAAAATAAATAAAAAACGTTGAAAAAAAAATTAAAAAAAAAAATAAATAAAAATCACTTAAAATATTAATAAATAGGTATTTGCTGGCATTTGTCAAAGGAAAACTGGTAGTATATACCAAGAAGTAATAAACATAATTTCCTGTAGGGGGTGGGAGAGAACAGGGTTGAAGGCAGGAATAGAAGAGAATTCCCAGTAGTTTTTATTTGCTTGGTTTTGTTTGTTTTTTAATTAAAAAAAAAAAAATTTTTTTTTAATGTTTATTTTTGAGACAGAGAGAGACAGAGCATGAACGGGGGAGGGTCAGAGAGAGAGGGAGACACAGAATCTGAAACAGGCTCCAGGCTCTGAGCCATCAGCACAGAGCCCGACGCGGGGCTCGAACCCACAGACCTCGAGATCATGACCTGAGCCGAAGTCGGACGCCTAACCGACTGAGCCACCCAGGCGCCCCTGTTTTTTAATTTTTTACAGAGATTGAGAGAGAGAGAGCAAGCAGGGGAAAGGGGCAGAGGGAGAGGAGAGAGAGAGAGAGAGAGAGAGAGAGAGAGAGAGAGAGAATATTAAACAGGCACCATGTTCAGTGCAGAGTTCAAAGCCAGGCTCGATCCCACGACTCTGGGATCATGACCTGAGTCAAAATCAAGAGTCAGGCATTCAACCGACTGAGCCACCCAGGTGCCCCTTGTTTGCTGTTTGCTCATTTTTTAAGAGCAGCTTAATTGAAGTATAATTTACACAACATAAAAGTCAAGGGGCGCCTGGGTGGCTCGGTTGGTTAAGCGTCCGACTTCGGCTCAGGTCACGATCTCACGGTCTGTGAGTTCGAGCCCCGCGTCGGGCTCTGTGCTGACAGCTCAGAGCCTGGAGCCTGTTTCAGATTCTGTGTCTCCCTCTCTCTCTGCCCCTCCCCTGTTCATGCTCTGTCTCTCTCTGTCTCAAAAATAAATGTTAAAAAAAAAATTAAAAAAAAAATAAATTTGCCTTAAAAAAAATTCAATCATTTTAAGTGTACAATGTAATGACTTTTAGTAGATTTGCAAAGTTACGCAACCATCACAACAATCTAATTTTTTAAAGTGATCTCTGCACCAAATGTGGGGGTCAAACTCATGACCCTGAGATCAAGAGTCACGTGCTCTACTGACTGAGCCAGGCAGGCATCCCAACAATAATTTTAGAGCAATAATTTTAGCACGTTTCCATCAGCTCCCAAAGAAGTTTTGCCCTTATTTGAAGTGACTCCTCATTTTCAATCCCAACCCCAAAGTCTCCAAAGTGCATCATCAGCTCAGTTGTTTTACCTCGGACCTTAACCAGGATGACCTTACTGCACAGCTCCAGGGGATAACATTCACTTGTAACCCACGCAAATGGGGCTTGGTGGGGTTGTGATATACCCCAGGGCTGCAGCTTAATCTCTGTTTCACGAAATATAGGTTATAATCTTAGTCAATAGCAGAATATCATGGCATATTTACAGTTTCTGTCTTTTCTTTTTGTTTAAGTAGGCTCCACGTCCAATGTGCAGCTTGAACTCACGACCCTGAGATCAAGAGTCACATGCTCTACTGAGCCAGGTGCCCCAGAATATCATGGCACATTTAGAGCAGAGACTCATGACAGCAAAATTTTTCTACTACTGAAAGCTGTATTCATGTTAGAAAGCAACACTATTTGTAATAGTAGCTGAAGATTATTAATCTCGATCATCTAGTGAGAAAACAATTAAAATCATATAATTATTTGCAATTTTTAGAATAGACTTTAGTTTTTAGAACAGTTTCAGGTTCACAGCAAAATGGAGTGGAAGGTCGAGAGATTTCTCACACGCCCCCAGCCCCCACACATGTATAACCTTCTTC